>NW_026868752.1:0-15107 GCF_020745735.1 Hemiscyllium ocellatum
CCGGTTGGTTCGCAGTGAGGAGGAAGGCCTTAAGTTACAGGAAGATGCAGATGAAATGGTCAGATGGGCAGATACATGGCGGATGGAATGTAACCCTGATAAATATGAGGGGATGTACATTGGGAGAAGGAACCAGGCAGGGGAGGACTCAATGAATGGCAGCACACTGGGAAGCTCAGATTGTGCTTCTCCACACATCCCTGAATGTGACTGGACAGTTTAATGCTTAAAAATGTGTTGCTGGAAAAGGGCAACAGGTCAGGCAGCATAAAAGGAGCAGGAGAATTGACGTTTCGGGCAGATTCCTGAAGAAGGGCTTATGCTCGAAACGGCGATTCTCCTGCTCCTTTGATGCTGCCTGACCTGCTGCGCTTTTCCAGCAACACATTTTTAAAGCACTGATCTCCAGCATCTGCAGTCCTCACTTTCTGCTGGGCAGGTTAATGGACTAGTTAAGAACTGGACCTTGAGTATTGTGATTCCTAATCAGGGTGGAGATATAAGTCCTATACATGGCTTCGGTTCGGCCAAAATGGAATACTGTATGTAGCTCTGGGAGTCACATTCCAGGAAGGATGTGATTGCACTGGAGGGAGTGCAGAGGTGATTCACCAGGATGTTCCCTGGGGGAGAGCATATCAGCTATGGAGAGGGGCTGGATAAGCTCGGGTTGTTTACTTTGGAGCAGAGAAAGCTGAGGAGTCAGTGATTCAGAAGGGTAAGATTATAAGCGACACGGACAGGATAGATAGACAGTAGTTGTTACGTTTACTTAGATTCTCAAGAACAAAGGAGCACACTTTTAAAGTGAAAAGTTTGAGGTTCAGAGATGATTTAAACATTTTTTCACCTCGAGGTGCGGGCTTCTGGGATTACTTCCTGAGAGGGGAATTATCCCCAATAACTTCACAATCGTTAAAAAGTACTTGGATAAGCAGTTGGAAGTGGCGTAACATTCCAGGCTATGGGACTGCTGGAGAAAGGGGGACTAATATAGATCATGCTGTACTTCTGTTGGCACAGGGTCTTTGCTCCTGTGAGTGTACCATGTGGAAGGTCAATTATTGGAGCATTTTAAGTCAGGAATTGATGGGTTTCTGAAGAGTTATATTCATAAGGGTTATAAGTGTGAACTGTAATAGCTTGTTAAATTATGTCAATGTGAGAAATATGAGAAAATAAGTGTAGTTTCCTTGCAGTTTGGAACCAGACAATGGAGAATGGGGAACCGGGAAATGGCAGAACTATGAAGCCACTATTTCCGTTCTGTCCTCACAAAACTTTCTAACAATATAAGGAAAACCAAGTCTGATGTGGGCAAATGATAGAGTACGTGGAACATAGAACATAGTAAGTAAAGGGTTTAGCAGAAATTATTGTGGCTGAAAGTAATGATCATAGACAACACTAACACAGATTTATGAAATGGGAATTATGTTTGAGAAGCAGACTGGCTGACAAATGAAAGAGCAGTAATGGATGTAAAACATTTTGATTTTTAGGAAAATGCTGGGAAAGCTCCAAGCCCAATTTGCAATATCAAATCTGAGTGGATTGGGCGACTATATGGGCATGTTTTTAGAATGGGACAGCTGGCAGTAAACAGTGAATAGAAATAAACAGACTCATCAAGCAACAGCCTGACATTGTCTGTAAGGTATGATTCTGTGAGTATGACTATGACCTAGACACCCTATCACCTTCCCCGGATATCTCCTATCTCATCAGCAGGACGGACACACAGAAGTGGCGGCACAGTGGGATACAGTTGGAAGTGACTTGCTCTTGGAGTCCTCAACAGTGACTCCGTATCCCATGGCATTAGTTTGCATTTGGGAAAGGAAACCTCCTGCTGATTACCAAGTACCAGCATCTCTCAACTGATGTATCAGTACTCCTCCATGCTGACCAACACTTGGAGGAAGCACTGAGGGTAGCATTCTGGGTGGGGTATTTCAATGTTCACCACCAACAGTATCTCAGCTACAGCATTATTGATCGAGAAGGCTGGGTCCTAAAGGATATAACTGCTAGAGTGGTTCTGCGGCAGGCAGTGAAGGAACCAACAAGAGGAAAATATACACTTGACCACAGCCTTCCAATCTGCCAATTGCAGAAGTATCTGCCTATGACAGTATCGCATAGTCATTGTGGAGACAAAGTCCCACCTGCACATTGAGAGTAACATTCACCATTTTGGGTGGTACTATCACAGTGCGAAATAGGGCAGACTTCGAACAGATCCACCAGTTCAAGTCTGGGTGTCCATAAGGTGCTGTGGTTCATCTATAGGAGCAGAATTGTACAGCCACACGACCTGATGACCTGGCATATCCCCCTCGCAACAATTACCATCAATCCAGAAGATCAACATTGGTTCAATGGATGTGCAGGATGGCAGGAGCAGCACCAGACAAACCTGAAAATGAACAGGACTATTCGTGGGCCAAACAGCATAAGCAGTAAGTGATAGACAGAGCTAAGTGATCGCACAAGCAAAGGATCAGATCTAAGCTCTGCAGTCCTTCCACATCTAGTTGAGAAACGTTGGAGACAATTAAACAATTCATTGGAGGAAGAGGTTTCACAAAAAACCCCTACCTCCATGATGGAAGAGCCCAGCACTTCAGTGTATAAGATAAGGCTGATGCACTCGTAACAACTTTCAGTCAGAAATGCTGAGTGGATGATCCATTTCAGCCTCCACCAGTGGTCCTCAGCAATTCAGTTACCAGTCATCAACCAATTCGATTCAGTCCACGCGATATCCAGCAACGGTTGGAGATACGGGATACTCTATGGGGTCCATACTCTGACATCATTCTGGCAATAGTACTGGAAACTTGTACTCCATAACTTGCCACTCACCTAGCCAAACTGTTTCAATACAGTTACAACAATGGCTTTTCCTGATTATGTGGAAAATTACCCCAAGTATCTCCTGTATATAAAAATCAGAACAAATCCAATCCGGCCAATTACCACTCCATCAGTCTACTCTCGATCATCAGTAATGTGGTGGAAGGTCTCAGTGCTTTTAAACAGCAACCTGCTCATCAATACCCTGTCAATGACGCCCAGTTTGGGCCCCACCAGGGCCACTCAACTCCTGACCTCATTACCTTGATTCAAACATGGACAAAAGAGATGAATTCCAGAGGTAGGGTGAGAGTGATAGCCCTTTAAATCAAGGCTGGATTCGACCACATGTGGTATCAAGGTGCTTTAGCAACACTGGAATCAATGGGTATCAGAGGCAAACTCCCCGCTGGTTAGAGTCATACCTGAGACGTAGGAAGATGGTCATGGTTGATGAAGGACAGTCAACTCAGCTCGATGTCTGTAGGGGTCCCTCGAGCAGTGAACAGAAACTTCTTCAGGGCTGCTTCATCAATAACCTTCCCTCCATGTTAAGGTCAGAAGTGGGGATGTTCGCCAGTGATTGTATAATGTTCTGCAACATTTGTGGCTCCTCAGATACTGAAGCAGTCCATGTTCAAACACGACAAGATCTGGACAGTATCCAGGCTGACAAGTGGCAAGTAATATTCAGCCCACACGAATGCCAGACCATGACCATCACCAATAAAATACAATCTAACCTGCCCCTTGGCATTCAATGGTGTTACTATCACTGAATCCCCCAGTATCAAAGTCCTGGTGGGTAATCATTCCTCAGAAACTCACTGTCTCGCCACATGAACACTGTAACTATAAGAGCAAGTCCGAAGCTAGGAATGCTGCGGGGAGTAACTCACATCCTGACTTCCAAAATTCTGTCCATCATCTGCAATGCATGTCAGTACAATATAGGTCAGAAGTGTGACAGAAGACTCCCAGTTTGTCTGGATGAGTGCAGCCCCAACAACACTCCAGAAGCTTTATACCATCCAGGACAAAGCAACCATTTTGACTGTCCCTTCATTCACAATGCTCCACCATTAACGCGCTGCAGCAGCAGTGTTTTACTATACACATGCTGCAATGAAATGATTCACCAAAGATCCTCAGAAATCATCTTCCCAATTCATGACCACTTCTATCTAGAAGGACAAGGGCTACAGATGTATGGAAATACCATCATCTTTAGGTTCCCCTCCAAGCCATTCACCATCCTGACTTGGAAATATATCACAGCTCCTTCACAGTCGCTGGGTCAGAATCCTGGGATTCTCTCCCTAATGGAATTGGAGGTCAACCACCGCAGGTGGACTGCAGTTTTCAACAAGGCAGCTCACCACCACCTTCTCAAGGGCAACTAGGAACAGGCAATAAATGCAGGCCAAGCCAGTGACACCCAGATTGACGAAATACAGAAATAGAAATTAACAGAGGACGGTTGCTGAGGTATCACAGAGATCGGTGTTTGGGGCCCAGCTGTTCACAATATCCTTTAAATATTTGGTTGCTGGAATCAGATGCAATACATCCCAGCCTGCTGACAGCACTAACGGATGTCGGATTGTGTGTGGGTGCGGAGGATGGAAAAAAGCACCAAGAAGACTAAGACAAATGGAGTGAATGGGTAAATACGTGACAGAAGGAGAACAATGTGGATAGAGGTGACGGTGTGCCCTTTGGTGGAATTGATAAACTGGAATCCTACAATTTGAAAAGGATTGGTTGAAACACGTTGATTTACAAAGGGACATATGCTCCTTTTTGTTGTTTCCTTCTGCATCAACCTCTGAGGTCCCTGCAGCGCAGTGAGTTCTGTAACCAGAAGTCAATACTGGGCAAAGCATTGACACGCTGACCAGTGTACACGGACCCACCAAGTGGGGAGCTATAACACGGAAAAGGATCTGCATATCCTTGTACATATGTCGCTGAGAGCAATATTGCAGAAACAGAAAGCAGGAAAGAAGATACATGGTGCATTGACCTTCATTTCACGGGGATGTGAGTCCAGGAGAAAGGGTGTCTTACTGCAGTTATACAGGCCTTTGGAGACATCCCATCTCGAGTATTGTGCAATATTGTGTGCATGCTTGGTCTCCTTACCTAATAAAGGACAAACCTGACATTGAGGGAGAGCAGTGAAGGATGACCAGACTGATAGCTGGGATGACGAGCTTGTTGGGGGAGCAGAGTTTGGGGTGACTGGGCCAATATTCCATGGGGTTTAGGAAAATGAGTGGAGATCTCAGAGAAATATACAAAACTCTGACAGGGTGAGACAGATTAAAAGCAGGGATGATATTCCCCTGGCTGGGATGACTAAAACAAGGAACCACAGTATTAGGTAAGGCAGGTCACTCTGCAATGAGATGAGAATAAATGTCTGCACTCACTGACTGGGGAACATGGGGAATTAGCTTGCACCTGGAAACCAAGACACTGATTATAAAAACGGATTTAGAGACAGTAAAGGGATGGTGGGAGAGCAGGAGTACGGCGTGGAAATGAAGGGCCAACCATCATTACATGGAATTGGTTAGCAAACTCAATGGACCAAACGTACTACTGCATTTCCTATTTTATAACTTCCAAAGGTTAGTCAAATTAACGGATATGTATATCATGTGGCGTAATTCAATTGAGGAGATGTTTTTCCATGAACTAGAATGGGGGAGGCTCAATGTGTTTTATGACCTACTCCTTTCCCGCTGTTTCTGTGCAGTCTGTGGGAAAGCTCGGTAAATGTTGTCACAAGTTCTCAGATGTTAAGAAGGAGGTCTCTGCAGGGTCGACAGGACTGTGTTCCCATTCCCTTTTCCGACACTGATGCGGAGGCCGGATGTTCTGTCCGGTTTTATCCTTTCAGTCCTCGGAGCAGTTTGATACAAGTGAGTGCCTTGATTGGCCGTTTCAGAGATCATTGAAATGTTTATCACATGTCAGGGTCTTTGGAGTCAGTTTTAGGCCAGCCCAGGGAATCATGGGAGATTCACATCCTCAAAGTACATTGGAGAAGGAAAATCTGTTTACAATCGATGTTGGCTTCAAGGTCACTGTTACTGACCCCAGATTTTAGATCTCGATATTTTATTAATTGTCTTTAACTTCCACCTGCTGCCAGAGGATTATCCTGGTCTGGATGAGTAATCCAGTGATATTTCCACAACAGCACCACATGGGGACCTGTCGGAGACAACACTGAGCAGGGTATTTCTGTGCTGCTTGACTGCTCTGTCAAAAAGAACTCCCACCAACTTGACTGTCGTGATGGGACTGAGGGGGTGGTAAATGATCAGATTGTAATTATTCCCGTTTTAGGGAATGGGACTTAGCTGAGTAATTTTCAACATTGCCAGGGAGATGTCAGAGTTGGAGCTGGAATGAAACAGCTTCCCCAGGGACACGGCTTGTTGTGCAGCACAAGTCTTCAGTCCTATTGCAGGAATGGTGTCCTGGCCCATTGCCTGTGTCATATCTACTGTGTTCAGCTGTTTCTTCATGTCACGTGCAGCGAATCACATTAGTTGAAGACTGACATCTGTGATTTTGTGAGCATCATGGCGAGGGTGATGATTATCATCGACTCAACACTTCTGGCAGAAGTTGGTGCAGATAAAACATCCTTCTCTTTTACACTGATGTGCAGGTCTGTTCCATTATTTAGGATGGGGATGTTTGTGGAGCCCTCTCCTCCAGCTATTTGTTTAATCGTCCATCACCATTTATAACTGAATGTGGCAGGACTGCAGGGCTTCGTTCAGATCTGTTGGTCAAGTCTGGTAGCTTTAATGAGTTAGCATCAGGTTAAGGTTCATGTGATTCTGACTCTAACATGTTCACCCACACTCGTCACTGAGCCATAGTTGGTATTGATGGTAATGACAGTCTGAAGTGTTATCCTGGCAAAAAGTTACAGGTTGTGGTTGAATGCAGGTCTGCTTCTCCTGCTGCTGTGGTCTACAGCACTACATGAATACGCAGTTTTGAGTTGCAATATCTGCAATGGAGTTCTGCTGTCTGTTCCCCAATTCTCACTGAGACCCATTCACCCATCAGTCCTGTACTCAGTAACCTAACCTGGTTTCTGATGTGGAAATAACTCAATTTTCACACTCTCATTCTGCTGAGGGTCTGTCTCCCCGGGTCTTGCTTCCAATCTGACACAGCCCACAAAAGCATTTAACTGATCTTAACTCAAATGTTTAATTCACCTGAATCTTTTTCCTTGAGAAATACCATCTTCTGTGTTTAAAGTAAATGTGTTTCCTTTGTTTCTCTCCCTGACCATGATTAAGAATTCTGTAGTGTCAGTGATGCCAGCCTTATGTAGTCTCAGAGCCAATGAATTCTCTGGATTCCCAACCATCTTCACCACATTGTATGCTTCCTCTTTTGGTTTGATTCTTTATGACTCATGGCTGCCTTGTCCTCCCATGAGTATGTTTTATCTTCTTGGGGTTGAATTTCTGGTATTATCTTCCGAATTATCCCCAGAAACTCCTCCCATTGCTGCTCCATGGTCTTGCCTCCTCAGCTCCCCTTCCAATTAACTCTGGACAGCCCCTGCCACATGTCTTTGTAGTTACATTGCTTAATTATAACCACATTACATCTAAAAGATCGCATTAGATATAAACTGACAGAAGGAGTTTTGAGAGATGGGGCACGAAGAAAAATTTGTGGATTTCTTCACTAGATACAAAGGGAGAACGAAAGAGGATATAGATATGGAGATGCAGAAAATGAGAAAACTAGATTAACGAAAGAAGTAGATGTGCTTCCCTCAATGTTTTGGCAATTCCTGTGTGCTGTGGTCCTTTGCACAGTGCATTTACAACAGAGCAACATGTTTAAATGCTGGGTCTGTTGCCACAACTTTTCTCTCCAATAATATGACAGAAACTAGTTTTGGAAAGAACCCAGCAGGACAACATATTTAATTGCTTGTAGAAAGGGGATTAACTGAAATACGTTGGGACACGAGAAGCAAGGATTTAGAACACACATCCTGATAAGAATGAGAGATTAGATTTGGGAATCCCAGAAAAGGGGGAACGTTGAGAAAAAGGGAAGGTATCTCTTCAGATGAGGATCAAATAATGTTTTAATGCTTTATTAATTTTACACATCATGTGCATAATTTTTCGTTAACTGTGTCTCCGTTGTTCATTCAGAATGTGTTGTACACATATGAAAAATGTTAGTTATCTGAACACACACTGATTAAACAGTTTTTTAAAAAAATGATTTTTCCTCCATTTCAAACTCTCCTGTTGTCATGCTAGTAGGATATATGAACACCAAATGGCCACCAAAAGACATGACCCACTATCACTAATTTCCATACATACAGACAAAGAAGATCACCACGTTGACTGTGCAACACACACTTCCTAGGAAAAAGCCACGCAGAAAAGTTCTTAGAGGCATGATATTCTAACCAGAAGTCCATCAATACACACATTAGTTTAGATCCTATCTACCTTCCCGTGAAAAAAACTGGAAATGACATCACCCACCTTAAGAAACCAAGACCTATAAATAGAAAGACGAGGCATACCACCAGTGCGTCACCAGAGACTCTCACTGATGATGTCACCTAGTCATGGTGACGAAACATTTGAAAACAAACCTTCAAGCTCAGCGAGTTCACATACATACTTATAAATTGTTACTTTTCTCTTAATAGTGGAATGTGCGACTACTTTGTCACTCATGTTTTAACAGATTACGAGGTGAGGTGAGCTTTTCTGGGTGTGTGGTTTTAATTAACAGAGCGGTTCGACATCGACATCATAACAGTTTGAGGGCTTGTCATATGGGATTTAGACAGATTTGAACAGATGTGGGGTACAAAAGGGCACAGCAGATTCCATCACTTGGCAGTTAGTGACATAGATCTTCAAATAAAACAGGTGACAAAAGTCATTTAATTTTGTTTCCTTGTGGTTGCTAAATTAAAAGAAAATGCGTTTAACATTACTAAAGACGTTTGAAGCTGATTCACAAATTTGCCAAGAAAGTGTAGAAAGGCAAAGGAAGGGCATACTTTTCGAATTAACATGTAGATTAGAATTGGGTTTCATCAGGGACGTACGGAAAGCTGTCATCATAATGGAGTTGGTCAAGCACTTTGGTCTATCAGAGAAGCAGGAAACTGCAGTCGAGATCGAAAAAACTTAAATTGCAAGTGTGGAAACTTGAGTTAAAGATAAAGAGAGAGATAGAAAGAAGGAGAGAGAGAAGATAGAGAGAGATAAAGAGAGGAAAAAAGAAGAGAGGGAGAATTTGAAATTGAGAAGTTTGGAACTAGATAAGAAAGTTAAATTAGCAGAATGAAGATGAAGGGAGAACGTAGGTATACAGCTATGTTAATACATTGCCATATTTCGGTGAGAAAAATGCCAAAACCTTCTTTATTTTGTTTGCAAAATTGGCTCGGCAGATGGCGTGTCCAGTGAACTTGTGGGTAATGCTAGTTCAGACTAAGCTGGTCGGTACAACTTGAGAGGTACGTGCACTGCTGTCACAAGAGGGAGCAAGAGCTTATGCAGATGTCAAACAGGTTATTTTGAGTGTTTATGAATTGGTACCTGAAGAATATAGACAGCGGTTCAGAAATATAGAGACAGAACTAGGTCAGACTTATATTGGGTTTGAAACAATTAAACACAGTCATTTTGATGAATGGGTGCAGGCTTTAAAAATGGATAAGACCTGTGAGGCTCGAAGGGAGATTATTCTGCTGTACGAGTTTAAAGACTCACTTCCAGAGATGGTAAGAATTCATGTGAATGAACAGGAAGCTCAAGAAGTGAGAAGCGCGGCAGAAATGGCAGGTGAGTATGCATTGGTGCATGAGATGAAATTTAGCTTCTGGGAGGATTTTCCTCCTGAGAGAGATAGAAATTTGGAGAAAGGGAGATCCTACACTACAAAACATAAAGTAAAGCACACAGCGAATAGTTTACCACAGGTTAAACAAAAAAGGCCAAAGGGGTTGAATGGAAGTGAAAGGCCTCAGGTCTCACTATAACGTAGTGGAACACATAAAATTACAGTGCTAATGATTTAAGAAGGGCACTGGGAAAAGGTGTTTTCACTGCAGGAAACTGGGACACACCATGCTGGGCGTTGAAGGAAGACACTTTGGGAAAAGATGTGGGAAAAGAGTTTAAGCCAGTGGCATTAGTGAACCTGGTAAAGGAGACCCCAAGTAGAGCGGAGGAGCTGCAGGGGAGTGCACACACTAGGCAGGGGCTGTGTATGGAGTTAGTGGCTGATCTGTAGATAAACCTTACTAAGAGAAAATTGGGTGTGGGGGGAGGTCAAGAAGTTATAATTTTGCAAGATGCAGGATCTGTCAAGTTTCTAATAGTTGAGAAGTGAGGAGCCGGAAAGGCACAACAGATCAGTCAGCATCCGAAGAGCAGGACAATCGACGTAACAGACATAAACCCATGGTCAGGAATGTGGCGGGGGGACAAGGGAGCTGAAAGATAAAAAGGAGGGTAGGAGCTGGGCTGGTGGGAGGGTCACTGGGAGGGCAATAGGAAGATGTAGGTGGGAATGTTAGTGATATGTCAGAAGCGAGGTTGTAGTAGATAGGTGGGAAGGAAGATGGACAGTTACAACAGCTCAAGAGGGCGGTGCTAATTTGAATGGTTGGATCTGGGATGAGGTTGGGGGAGGGGAGATTTGGAAATTGGTGAAGTCAACGTTGATGCTGCATAGTTTGACGGTTTCAGCTGTCCTACCACATTTCCACTTCACCCTCCTCTCCGACCTATCACCATCAGACTCACCTACATCTACATCTCGCCTTCCAAGCTACCTTCCACCCAGCTCCACCCCCACCCTCCTATTTAATTCTCAGCCGCTTCCCCCTCCCTTACCTCCCACTCTCCTGATGAAGGAATTATGACTGAAACGTCAATTCTCCTGCCCCTCGGATGCTGCCATCCTGCTGTGCTTTTCCAGCCCCACAATTTTCAACTCTGATCTCCATCATCTGCAGTCCTCACTGTCCCTCGACCTCTAACAGTAAGAGATGGAAATATTTTCACTCTTTCTGACATGTTAAGATTGGAGTGCCAAGTCAAGGTTGGGGAAGTAACAGTGAGATTGAATGACAGAGTGTCAGTTCCAGGAATACAGTTTGTTCTTGAGAATGATTTAGCAGGATCCAAGGTGGGAGAGGCACCCATTGTGGTGGAGAAGCCAAAGTAAAACTACGGAACTGGGGAATTAAAAGAAAAGTACCCAGTGACTTTTCCAGAGTATGTAGTAATAAGATCCCACTGTCATACGCTACAACAGGAAGGAAATCCCCAAAGGAGTTGATGCATGGAAGACTCAGGCTAAACCATTTCTAGTGGCTGGAATGCACAAGGACGTGGTTATGTTTTATTGTACATGTCATACATGCCAAATGGTATGTACATCACAGGCAGTATAAACCAGCACCTTTGTATCCAATTCCTGTATTCAAAGAACCTTTCACGTGGGTTATGATTCATTGTGGAGCTCTCCTTTCTAAAATAAAAGTGGAAAGCGATATCTGCTGATCATAATGGATGTGTCTACTCGATTTCTAGGCATAATTCCATTATGGGGTGCTAAGGCAAAAAGGGAGGTGGAGGAGTTGGTAGCTTTCTTTACTCGCTGTTTGCTACGTGGTGTGATTCAGTCAGACCAAGGGTCTCGTTTCGTAGCTCAGTTGTTTAAGGATGTCATGGATTGCTTTGGCACATAGCAGTTTAAATCAAGTGCATTCCAAAACCGAATCCCAGGGAGCCTTAGAAAGTTGGCATCAGATGCTGAAAACAATATTAACAACGTACTGTCAGAATTACCCGAATGATTGGAATAAAGGCATCCCATTATATTGTTGGCCATTAGACATACCCAAAAAAATCTACTCAGTTTACTTCCTTTGAGTTAATGTTCGTACATAAAATGAGAGGCCCTTTGAAATTAATTATATATAAATTGACAGGACCGAAGTCGGAGATCTCACACTTGGATTAAGTATCTGAGGTGAGGGAGAGATTAGATGGAGTAGGTGAGTTAGCTAAACAGATCCTGAAGAGTGCACAGCATAGAGTAAAGCAGGTGGCAGATAAAAACTCCGAAACTTTGACAATTTCCCATGGTGATGACATGTTACCATTTCCACCCCTTCAAAGTCAGGTTTAGAGGCCCCCTTCAAGTTAACAAAATTGTTGAATCGGTTAAACTATCTGATAAAGATACCGGATATGAGAAAAAAAGTTAGAGAATATCATGTGAATGAATAATGCTCCGGACACATTGAAGACTCAGGAACAGATTTGTGGCCAGATGAACAAATTGTGCAGCTTATCTGTAAGATGTAGTGATCTTTAGCAAGTGATTGAAAGCTCAAATGTTACATTTGGCAGAGTATTTTGAACGATTACAAGAAGCAAACTTGGTCATAAACTTAGTGAAAACAGAATTCGCGAAGGTAGAGATAGTATTCTTGGGACATTACATTGGACATGGAAGGTTGACTCCATGGAACACAAAGGCGAAGGGCTTTGAGGAATTTCCACGACCATCCTCGAAGAAAGAGGGGCGTCGATTTTTGGAACTGAGTGGACTCTACCAGAACTTTTTTTTGCAAACTTCAGCAGCATATTGGCACCACTGATGGATTTATTATAGAAGAACGCAGAAATCTGGTGGACAGAACAATGCCAGGAGGTATCTGAGATTTTAAGGTAGGATTAATCATCGCATCAGTTTTAGATACACCAAATATTTTGAAAATCTTTGAAAATTGTATTTGATGCTCGGGAATAAAGGTTGGAGATGTATTGATACAATAAGATGATGAAATTCAATGGCCAATTGGCTGCTTGTCGAAAAAAACTCAATATCCACCAGAAAAAAAATACAAAATCTCCATTATTGAAAATGAATGATTAAGTTTCGTACTGGCCTGACAATATTTTAATGTTTATATGACAAACAAATTGTCAGAGATGATTGTGGACAATGACAAATCTCTCGCATTTTTTGGAATCTTTAAAGACCAGAATATGAGAGTATTTCATTGGGGTCTTAGGTTACCAACTTTAAACTTACAAAATTTACATGCTGTTGGTCCTAAAATGTGACAGCAGATGTATTATCTCAGATTTAAAGGAAAACGTATAGATAAGATTTGACTTATTCCATTTCTATATAGGTGTGCAGAGTTAATATGAATGGTATAACTGAGATTAATACTTTTGTATTTAATAATAATGGGATTAAGAATTAGAGGAAAAGGAATGATGCCATCTTTTAATTCTGATGGTTCATTTTCTTCTCTGAAGTGGGGAGGTGTTATGAAGCCGAAAGCATGTCTGGTCACTTTAAGACAGAGTGGGTCTTGTTAAGTAGCATGTACAGCGACAGACGCCAGCTAAAGGTCAGTCTGTTCCACATGTCACCATTAGCTGGGAAATGGATACCTGAGTTTTGGTTGCTGCTTTGTCGGCAATTGAAATACAACCAAAGGATACAAGAAGCCGACAGAATTTGAATATTATTGTTTGGACACATGGAAAGCAATCAAATTATGAGAATTATTGTATCATGAGGTGTATATAAACCCAGCATTTTGAACACTAGAGGGAGAGCCACTGCCATCCAACAGCAGAGTAACTGCTGTAGAGCAGGAGTGCTAACTAGCCATTTCAAACACTCTCGCTCAAAGATACATGTTCATGTAAAACCTACTTGCAGCAAAAAAAAGGACCCAGGGAGATCAGCAGCTGGAAGAGTGAACTCCGCAGGGAAGATAGAGATTGTGTGGTCTTGAGATTATAATGTTTAATATGTGGGTTGTTGTTAATGTACCCCCTTCAACCACATCTGCTGACAGCTCATCCACATACCATCCTTCCCCTCTAACCATAAACTGATCCCCTCTAATCCTCGATTCTGTACACCTTGGAAAAAGGCTGAGAGCATTTCCCCTATCCATACCTCTCGTGATCTTAGAACATAGAACATAGAAGGATACAGCGCAGTACAGGCCCTTCGGCCCTCGATGTTGCGCCGACCGAATCCTACCTAACCTATACTAGCCCAATAACTTCCAAATGCCTATCCAATGCCCGCTTAAATGACCATAAAGAAGGAGAGTTCACCACTGATACAGGCAGGGCATTCCATGAACTCACAACCCGCTGTGTGAAGAATCTACCCCTAACATCTGTCCTATACCTACCACCCCTTAATTTAAAGCTATGTCCCCTAGTAACACCTGACTCCATTAGCGGTAAAAGGTTCTTAGTATCTACCCTATCTAAACCCCTAATCATCTTATACACTTCTATCAGATCTCCCCTAAACCTTCTCTTCTCCAATGAGAACAGCCCCAAGTGCCTCAGCCTTTCCTCATAAGATTTTCCTACCATTCCAGGCAACATCCTGGTAAACCTCCTCTGCACTCGTTCTAAAGCTTCCACATCCTTCCTATAGTATGGCGACCAAAACTGCACACAATACTCCAGATGAGGCCGCACCAGAGTCTTATACAACTGCAACATGACCTCAGGACTCCGGAACTCAATTCCTCTGCCAATAAAGCCCAGTACACCATATGCCTTCCTCACAGCACTATTTACCTGGGTGGCAACTTTCAGAGATCTGTGTACATGGACACCAAGATCCCTCTGCTCATCCACACTACCAAGTAGCCTACCATTAGCCCAGTAATCCATCATCTTGTTATTCCTACCAAAGTGAACGACTTCGCACTTAGCTACATTGAATTCCATAATTCCATCTTATACAGCTCTATAAGGTTGCTCTCCAGCCCAGTCTCCTACACTCCCAAGAAAAGGTCCTAGCTTGTCCAACCTCTCCCTATAACTCAGACCATTGGGTCCTGGCAACGTCCTTGCAAATTTCTTCTGCACTCTTTCTAATTTCATAACATCCTCCCTATAACAAGGGGACAAAACTGAACACAAAGTCCAAGAGCGGCCTTACCAAAGTCCTGTGTAACTGTAACATAAATTCCAAACTTCTATACTCAAGATCCTGACTGATGAAGGCCAGTGTGCCAAAAACCTTCTTCTCTGCCCTGTCTACCTGTGACTCCACTCTCAGGGAACCGTGCACCTGAACCCCAAGGTCTCTCTGCCCACTACAACCCTTAAGGCCCTCCCATTCACCCTGAAACTCCT
>NW_026868753.1:0-15035 GCF_020745735.1 Hemiscyllium ocellatum
CCCCTTAACACACACTCCCCACCCCCTCAACACACTCTCCTCACCCCCTCAACACACACTCCCCACCCCCTCAACACACACTCCCCACTCCCTCAACACACACTCCCCACCCCCCTCAACACCCACTCCTCTCCCCTACAACACACACTCCCCACCCCCCTCAACACGCAATCCCTACCCCCTCAACACACTCCCCACACCCCACAATGCACACTCCCCAACCCCTCAACACACACTCCCCACCCCCCACAACACACACTCCCCACCCCCTCAACACACTCCCCACCCCCTCAACACACACTCCCCACCCCGTCAACACACACTCCCCACCCCCTCAACACACACCCCCACCCCCTCAACACACACTCCACACCCCCTCAACACACACTCCCCACCCCCCTCAACACACATTCCCCACTCCCCCAACATACACTCCCCACCCCTCAACACACACTCCTCACGCCCCTCAACACACACTCCCCACCCCCTCCACACCCACTCCCCACCCCCTCAACGCCCACCCCCTACCCCCTCAACACACACTCCACACCCCCTCAACACACATTCCCTACCCCTTCAACACACACTCCCCACGCCCTCAACACACACTCCCCACCGCCCTCAACACACACTCCCCACCCCCCTCAACACACATTCCCCACTCCCTCAACACACACTTCTCAACTCCCTCAACACACATTCCCCACCCCCTCAACACACACTCCCCACCCCCTCAACACACTGTCCCCACCCCCTCAACACACACTCCCCAACCCCTCAACACACACTCCCCACCCCCCTCAACACACACTCCCCACCCCCTCAACGCACACTCTCCACCTACTCAACACACACTCCCCTCCCCCCTCAACACACACCCCACCCCCTCAACGCACACTCCCCTTCCCCCTCAACACACTCCCCACCCCCTCAACACACAGGCCCCTCCCCCCTCAACACACTCCACACCCCCTTCAACACACACTCCCCTTCCCCCTCAACACACTCCCCACCCCCTCAACACACACTCCCCACCCCCTCAACACACACTCCCCACCCACTCAACACACACTCCTCAACTCCCTCAACACACACTCCCCACACCCCTCAACACACACTCCCCACCCCCTCAACACACACTCCCCACCCACTCAACACACACTCCCCACCCCCTCAACACACATTCCCCACCCCCCTCAACACACACTCCCCAATCCCCTCAGCACAAACTCCCCACCCCCTCAACACACACTCCCCACCCCCCAACACACACTGCCCACTCCCCTCAACACACACTCCCCACCCCCCTCAACACACACTCCCCACCCCCTCAACACACACTCCCCACCCCCTCAACGCCCACCCCTACCCCCTCAACACACATTCCCCACTCCCTAACACACACTCCCCACCCCCCTCAGCGCACACTCCCTACCCTCTCAACACACATTCCCCACTCCCCCAACACACACTCCCCACTCCACTCAACACAAACTCCCCACCCCCTCAACACACACTCCCCACTCCACTCAACACAAACTCCCCACCCCCCTCAACACACTCTCCCCACCCCCTAAACACACACTCCCCACCCCCTCAACACACACTCCCCACTCCCTCAACACACACACCCCTCCCCCACAACACACACTCCCCACCCCCCTCAACACACACTCCCCACACCCTCAACACACACTCCCCACCCCCTCAACACACTCTCCCCACCCCCTAAACACACACTCCCCACCCCCCTCAACACACACTCCCCACCCCCTCAACACACACTCCCCACACCTGCAACACACACTCCCCACCCCCCTCAACACACACTCCCCACACCCTCAACACACACTCCCCACCCGCTCAACACACACTCCCCACCCCCCACAACACACACTCCCCACCCCCTCAACACACAATCCCCACTCCCTCAACACACACTCCCCACCCCCCTCAACACCCACTCCTCACCCCCTCAACACACTCTCCCCACCCCCTAAACACACACTCCCTCCCCACCCCCTCAACACCCACTCCTCTCCCCTACAACAAACACTCCCCACCCCCCTCAACACACAATCCCTACCCCCTCAAAACACTCCCCACACCCCACAACGCACACTCCCCACTCCCTCAACACACACTCCCCACACCCCACAACACACACTCCCCACCCCCTCAACACACTCCCCACCCCCTCAACACACACTCCCCACCCCGTCAACACACACTCCCAACCCCCACAACACACACTCCCCACCCCCACAACACACACTCCCCACCCCCTCAACACACACACTCCCCACCCCCTCAACACACACTCCCCACTCCCCTCAACACACACTCCCCATCCCCCTCAACACACACTCCCCACCCCCTCAACACACACTCCCCATCCCCCTCAACACACACTCCCCACCCCCTCAACACACACTCCCCACACCCCACAACACACACTCCCCACCCCCTCAACACACACTCCCCACCCCCTCAACACACACACTCCCCACCCCCTCAACACACACTCCCCATCCCCCTTAACACACACTCCCCACCCCCTCAACACACTCTCCTCACCCCCTCAACACACACTCCCCACCCCCTCAACACACACTCCCCACTCCCTCAACACACACTCCCCACCCCCCTCAACACACACTCCCCAATCCCCTTGTTTTTAATGACCCCCCTCCCCCCTCAGAAGTGGTCTAGTGTGTTCAGTTGCCTTGGTTCCCACTCTCTGGAATATCGGTCTCTCACACTCTCAGCCCTTCACCCTCCACCTCTCTCTCTCCTCCTCCTCAGCGCTGCCCAACCTCGTTACCCGCCCCACCCCCCCCTCTCGCCCTGTGCAGGGATTGCTCCGGAAGTGACTCCTTCCCTGGCTCCCCATCTCCTTCCGGTGGGGACGCTCCGACCTGTTCCCGACAGGAAGGACCCGGTGACCTTTGAACTCGGTTGGCGTGGGCGATAATGGCGTGGCCCATCGAGGGAGCTTCAGACAATCGACTTCGCCCGACTGCGCCCGAAATTCACCGACGGCGTCCCGCCTTCCCCAACGCTCCCAAGGTGGAGGAAAGCTCGCTCAGAACGGGCTGCCCAGCTGACGGGAACAGAAAGCCTTTAGCCTTCCTTCCGGGTGGAACCTCTTTCAAGTTCCATTCTCCCGACCCCCTGCAGACCCCCCCTCTGCCGAGTGTTTTGACGTTGAAGGCACATACTGCACCTTTAAGAGCGAGTGAATGCTGTCTTGCGCTGTGAACTTACAAGCGTCCACCCTCTGACTAGCTGTCAGTCTCTGTCTGGGAAAAAGGGAGGACTGCAGATGCTGGAGATCAGAGCTGAAAAATGTGTTGCTGGAAAAGCGCAGCAGGTCAGGCAGCATCCAAGGAACAGGAGAATCGACGTTTCGGGCATAAGCATTTCCTGAAGAAGGGCTCATGCCCAAAACGTCGAGTCTCCTGCTCCTTTGATGCTGCCTGACCTGCTGCGCTTTTCCAGCAACATATTTTTTCAGGTCAGTCTCTGTCTGTGTGTTTGCGTGTCTGTGTGTTAGCGTGCATGTGTGTGTTAGCGTACGCATGCGTGCGTGTGTGTATTGGAAACTTGAAAACATTTGGCTGTGAAATGGATACCTGAGTTGGTTGCTGTTTTGACAACAATTCGAATTTAACCAGTCTAAACTATGCCCCAGGATACTAACACCCAGTCGCGTTTAAATTTATTGTTTTCTTTTAATTAGATTAGATTACTTACAGTGTGGATACAGGCCCTTCGGCCCAACAAGTCCACACCGACCCGCCGAAGAGCAACCCATCCTGACCCACTCCCCTGCATTCACCCCTTCACCTAACACTACAGGCAATTTAGCATGGCCAATCCACCTGACCCGCACATCTTTGGACTGTGGGAGGAAACCGGAGCACCCGGAGGAAACCCACGCAGACACGGGGAGAACGTGCAAACTCCACACAGTCAGTCGCCTGAGTCGGGAATTGAACCCGGGTCTCTGGTGCTGTGAGGCAGCGGTGCTAACCACTGTGCCACCTGACAACGTTGAACAATTGAGAAGCTCCGATGCTGGGGGTGAGTAAAGATGGCAGGCAGTTTGAAAGTCAGACAGAGGGAGTGCCATTCAAACCCTGTCTGTCAAAGGGACCTTTTCACATGAAATATATTCGTAGTAAAAGACAGGAAATCAAACACAGACACTGGAGATGGTTTTGAAACTAAGTTGGTGTAATTTTAATAAGTGTTTTACTGGAACAGCATATTGTTCTAGAGTTGGAGGCCGATAACAAACCGTTAAAGGGCGGAGGGTTTGGAAACGTGAACAGCTGTTAAGAGTTAAGGAATAAATCGATATTGTTGACTTCAAAGAGTGGAATTTGGAGAGTTCTCTGCTCCAGATGACCAGGCACGGTGAGTTTTCCCGGGATTTTGGGGTTGATTAGCTTCACGGCTTTGTCAGAACACAAGGGAGTCGCGTCTTCGGATATGGTCCGTGTTCGATCCAATCCCGGGTAACAGTTCCCGCTGAGCAAGTCCCGCCCTCCTTCCCAATGTCTGGAATAACTTGCACGTTCCTTCACCTTCCACAGGCCGTGGTCAGCAGGGAAATCCATTCCGGATTGATTTCGCTCCCACTGAGGTGGGCGCGCTTTGGCTTTTATTCGTGGGTTCGAGAGATCACCATTCCTGCTAACCCCCCACACCCCTCCCCAATCTGTACACAGGCACTAGTTAGCGCAGCTATGGTCAGGAACGCGAATCCAGTTCCCGGGAACGTTAACCCAGTTCCCTGAACGTTACCCAGTTCCCGGAATATTAACCCAGTTCCCGGAACGTTAACCCAGTTCCCAGAACGTTAGCCCAGTTCCCGGAACATTAACCCAGTTCCCAGAACGCTAACCCAGTTCCCAGAACGCTAACCCAGTTCCCGGGATGTTAACCCAGTTCCCAGAACGCTAACCCAGTTCCCTGAACGTTACCCAGTTCCCGGAATATTAACCCAGTTCCCGGAACGTTAACCCAGTTCCCAGAACGTTAGCCCAGTTCCCGGAACATTAACCCAGTTCCCAGAACGCTAACCCAGTTCCCAGAACGCTAACCCAGTTCCCGGGATGTTAACCCAGTTCCCAGAACGCTAACCCAGTTCCCGGAACGTTAACCCAGTTCCCAGAACGCTAACCCAGTTCCCGGAACGTTAACCCAGTTCCCGAAACGTTAACCCAGGTCCCAGAACGTTAACCCAGTTCCCGGGATATTAACCCAGTTCCCAGAACACTAACTCAGTTCCCAGAACGTTAACACAGTTCCCGGAAAGTTAACCCAGTTCCCGGAATGTTTACCCAGGTCCCAGAACATTAACCCAGTTCCCGAAACGTTAACCCAGTTCCCGAAACGTTAACCCAGGTCCCAGAACGTTAACCCAGTTCCCGGGATATTAACCCAGTTCCCAGAACATTAACCCAGTTCCCAGAACGTTAACCCAGTTCCCGGAAAGTTAACCCAGTTCCCGGAATGTTTACCCAGGTCCCAGAACATTAACCCAGTTCCCGGAACGTTAACCCAGTTCCCGGAAAGTTAACCCAGTTCCCAGAACATTAACCCAGTTCCCGGAAAGTTAACCCAGTTCCCGAAATGTTAATCCAGTTCCCGGAATGTTAACCCAGGTCCCAGAACGTTAACCCAGTTCCCGGAAAGTTAACCCAGTTCCCGATACATTAACTCAGTTCCTGGAATGTTAACCCAGTTTCCAGAACATTTCTCCAGTTTCCAAAACATTAACCTAGTTCCCGGGATGTTATCCCAGTTCCCAGAACATTAACCCAGTTCCCAGAACGCTAACCCAGTTCCCGAAACGTTAACTCAGTTCCCGGAACGTTAACCCAGTTCCCGAAATGTTAAACAAATTCCCGAAACGCTAACCCAGTTCCCAGAACATTAACTCAGTTCCCGGAACATTAACCCAGTTCCCAGAACGTTAACCCAGTTCTAGAAACGTTAACCGAGGTCCCAGAACACTAACCCAGTTCCCGAAACATTAACCCAGTTCCCAGAACGTTAACCCAGTTCCAGGAACATTAACCCAGGTCCCAGAACGCTAACCCAGTTCCCGGAACGTTAACCCAGTTCCCGAACTGTTAACCCAGTTCCCAGATTATTAACTCAGCTCCCAAAACGTTAACCCAGTTCCCGGAATGCTAACCCAGTTCCCGGAACATTAACCCTGTTCCCGGGATGTTAACCCAGTTCCCGAAACGCTAACCCAGTTCCCAGATCGTTAACCCAGGTCCCAGAATATTAACCCAGTTCCCAGAACGCTAACCCAGTTCCCGGGACACTAACCCAGTTCCCAGAACGTTAACTCAGTTCCCAAAACGTTAACTCAGTTCCCAAAACGTTAACCCAGTTCCCAGAACACTAATTCAGTTCCCAGAACGCTAACCCAGTTCCCAGAACATTAACCCAGTTCCCAGAACGTTAACCCAGTTCCCAGAACATTAACCCAGTTCCCAGAACGTTATCCCAGTTCCCGGAACGTTAACTCAGTTCCCAAAACGTTAACCCAGTTCCCAGAACACTAATTCAGTTCCCAGAACGCCAGCCCAGTTCCCAGAACGTTAACCCAGTTCCCAGAACATTAACCCAGTTCCCAGAACGTTAATTCAGTTCCTTGAATATTAACCTAGTTCCCGATATGTTAACCTAGTTCCCGGGATGTTATCCCAGTTCCCGGAACGTTAACCCAGTTCCCAGAACGCTAACCCAGTTCCCGGAACGTTAACCCAGTTCCCGAACTGTTAACCCAGTTCCCAGATTATTAACTCAGCTCCCAAAACGTTAACCCAGTTCCCAAAACGTTAACCCAGTTCCCGGAACGTTAACCCAGTTCCCGAAACGCGGTTTCTCTCTCTCTCCCCTGAGAGACCTTTTCCCAGCCCCCTCTGTTCCCAGGTCAGCGCTGAGCCCCGTAACTCTGGGAAATCCGATCCTAGTCCGGGATTCCTCCCGCCATGGGGTGGGGGAAGGGGACAGGGCGCACGGGTAACCCTCAGAGCCACACGCGATGTCCGTTCACTAATCCCTGACGGGTTCGGAAGGTCCACCTGCCTTGGTCAGTCGCTGGCCTGTCCTCTCAGAGCCCGTGTCCGGGCTGTTCGGGACCTTTGTGGAGGGCCCTCGCGCGAGCGTTCAGGTCCCCACATGATAGGACGGGTGGGATTGTGGAGGGTGGGGCTGGTGGGGTTGCTGGGGAGGTTCACCAGGACGTGGTCTGGGATGGGAGAGATTCAGCGACGCACAGAGACTGGGTGTGCTCACGGGGGGAGGAGGCTGAGGGCAGGAAACCTGATCGAGGAGTATAACATTATGAGGGGCATGGACAGGGTCAACAGCCGTTCCCCTCTGCTGGAGGGCCGACAGCGCCGTGGGGGGGAAATCACTCTGAAGTGAAAGGCAGGAGGTTTCGAGGGGATTTGAGGACAGTTTCCAGGTGGAAGGCACTGCTGAGGCGGGAAACCGCACATCTCTGGAAGTGAGAGACTCGGAGGAGGGTTTGAAACGTGATAACGTTCCAGGCTGTGGGTCTGAGGGGAACGTGGGATTGGGGCAGAAAGGTCAGCACAGCTTCAATGGGCCAAAGGGCCGACTCCGTGCGGTGAGATACTCAGACCGGACGCTGCTAATCCCGGGATTCCTGTGGGGGGCACGTGGCGGGAACTCTGAACACCCACCTCCAACACACACACTCACACACTCACACTGACACACACACACTCACACTGACACACACACATACTCACACACTCACACTGACACACACTCACTCACATTCTCACACACACTCTCACACACACTCACACTGACACACACACTCACACTGACACACACTCACTCACACTGACACACACACACTGACACACACACTCACATTGACACACACACACTCACACTGACACACACACTCACACTGACACACACACTCATACTGACACACACACACTCACACTGACACACACACTCACTCACACACTCACACTGACACACACTCACTCACATTCTCACACACACTCTCACACACACTCACACTGACACACACACTCACACTGACACACACACACTCACACTGACACACTCACTCACACTGACAGACACACTCACACTGACACACACTCACTCACATTCTCACACACACTCACACTGACACACACACTCACACTGACACACACACTCACTGTCACACTCATATTCTCACACACATACACACACACACACTCACACTGACACATACTGACACACACACACTGACACACACACACACTGACACACACTGACACACACACACACACACACAGTGATAACACAGTGATAACAGGAGGCCATTCCTGATTTTGCTGCTATGCTGTAACTTTAATGTGCTCAAACCTCCACCCCAGCCCTGCCCTTCCCCCACCCACTGCAAGACGTTATTCTGACCAGGCTCTGCGATTACCCCCCACCCTCCCCCCTCCTCCAGGGGGAGGTGGCAGTGAAACAGGAGTGAGGCAGACCACACCAGACGTCACGACCAGGCGAGAGTGTCCCCAACACTCACACTCACACTCACACTCACGGAAAGCCCCAGCACTCCCTCCCTCACGGGGAGATTGTGTCAGTGTGACAGTTCCACAACAGGGAGAGGGAGTGTGTGTGTGTGTGAGGGGGGGAGAGTGTGTGTGTGTGTGTGTGTGTGGGGGGAGAGTGTGTGTGAGGGAGAGTGTGTGTGTGTGAGGGAGTGTGTGTGTGTGAGGGAGAGTGTGTGAGTGTGAGGGAGAGAGTGTGTGTGTGTGTGTGTGTGAGGGGGAGAGTGTGTGTGAGGGAGAGAGTGTGTGTGTGAGGGAGTGTGAGTGTGTGTGTGTGAGGGGGAGAGTGTGTGTGAGGGAGAGAGTGTGTGTGTGAGGGAGTGTGAGTGAGTTTGAGGGAGAGAGTGTGTGTGTGAGGGAGTGTGAGTGAGTTTGAGGGAGAGTGTGTGTGTGTGAGGGAGAGAGTGTGTGTGTGTGTGTGTGTGAGGGGGAGAGTGTGTGTGAGGGAGAGAGTGTGTGTGTGAGGGAGTGTGAGTGAGTGTGTGTGAGGGAGAGTGAGTGTGTGTGTGTGTGTGTGAGGGGGAGAGTGTGTGTGAGGGAGAGAGTGTGTGTGTGAGGGAGAGAGTGTGTGTGAGGGAGTGTGAGTGTGTGAGTGTGAGGGAGAGAGTGTGTGTGTGAGGGAGTGTGAGTGAGTGTGTGTGAGGGAGAGTGAGTGTGTGTGTGTGTGAGGGGGAGAGTGTGTGTGAGGGAGAGAGTGTGTGTGTGAGGGAGAGAGTGTGTGTGTGAGGGAGTGTGAGTGTGTGAGTGTGAGGGAGAGAGTGTGTGAGTGTGTGTGTGTGTGTGTGTGAGGGAGAGAGTGTGTGTGTGAGGGAGTGTGTGTGAGGGAGAGAGTGTGTGTGTGAGGGAGTGTGAGTGTGTGTGTGTGAGGGAGAGAGTGTGTGTGTGAGGGAGAGAGTGTGTGTGTGAGGGAGTGTGTGTGAGGGAGAGAGTGTGTGTGTGAGGGAGTGTGAGTGTGTGTGTGTGAGGGAGAGAGTGTGTGAGGGAGAGTGAGTGAGTGTGAGGGAGAGTGAGTGAGTGTGTCGATGTGCCAGTCTTGCGTAGCTCAGTCAGTGTGGCCGCTCTGCCCACAGGCCTATCTCGATGCTGCTATCCCCTGGGTGTATTTGCTGAGCCTGCCCGCAGTGCTGGGTGCCCCCTGGAGGTGGTGAGTCTGGGTGCCATGCCCTCAGCTGGGTGTCCCTAGACTGGGACGTTATAGACAGTCTGTACAGGGCTGGCACTGTAGGCAGGGGGCAGCTCATTGACCGGGTAACTGCTGGAGGTACATGGCTGAGGGGCACCCTGCTGCTGCTGCTGGGGTGGGGGCGCCTGGACTACAATCATCGTCTGCAGGGAACACCACCGGGGGGAGGGGGAGAGGGGGGAGAGGGGAGGGGGAGGGGGGAGGGGGAGGGAGAGAGAGAGAGGGAGCAAAGGAGAGGGAGCAGGAGGGAGAGAGGGATGGGGGGAGAGGGAGAGACACACAGAGACAAAAAGAGAGTTACACCAACATTTACTTTCCCTCAGCGCTGACCCTCCGACAGTGCGGCCCTCCCTCAGCACTGACCCTCCGACAGTGCGGCGCTCCCTCAGCACTGACCCTCCGACAGTGCGGCCCTCCCTCAGCGCTGACCCTCCGACAGTGCGGCCCTCCCTCAGCGCTGACCCTCCGACAGTGCGGCACTCCCTCAGCACTGACCCTCCGACAGTGCGGCCCTCCCTCAGCACTGACCCTCCCACAGCGTGGCCCTCCCTCAGCGCTGACCCTCCGACAGTGCGGCCCTCCCTCAGCACTGACCCTCCCACAGTGTGGCCCTCCCTCAGCACTGACCCTCCCACAGTCCGGCCCTCCCTCAGCACTGACCCTCCGACAGTGCGGCCCTCCCTCAGCGCTGACCCTCCGACAGTGCGGCCCTCCCTCAGCGCTGACCCTCCGACAGTGCGGCCCTCCCTCAGCGCTGACCCTCCGACAGTGCGGCCCTCCCTCAGCACTGACCCTCCGACAGTGCGGCCCTCCCTCAGTGCTGACCCTCCGACAGTGCGGCCCTCCCTCAGCACTGACCCTGTTACTCACCCCCGGTGATGCCCCTGTGCAGCAGCGGAGTTTCCTGCAGTTGATGACGGCCACAAACACAGAGAGACAGAGCGAGAAGATACAGTTCAGGAGGAGGACAATCATCATCACAGCAACCAGCGACTGGAGGGAGAGATCCGAGATCAGGAACCAGCCCCTACACCCCCTCCCTATCTCTGTAACCCCCTACACCCCCTACACCCCCTCCCTACCTCTGTAACCCCCTACACCCCCTCCCTATCTCTGTAACCCCCTCCAGCCCCTACACCCCCTCCCTATCTCTGTAACCCCCTCCAGCCCCTACACTCCCTCCCTATCTCTGTAACCCCCTCCAGCCCCTACACCCCCTCCCTATCTCTGTAACCCCCTCCACCCCCTACACCCCCTCCCTATCTCTGTAACCCCCTCCAGCCCCTACACCCCCTCCCTATCTCTGTAACCCCCTCCAGCCCCTACACCCCCTCCCTATCTCTGTAACCCCCTCCAGCCCCTACACCCCCTCCCTATCTCTGTAACCCTGTGTCCCCCCCCCCCCCCTCTCTGTGACCCACCTCCCAGTAGAAGAAAAAGCAGAAGAAGCCCCAGCAGGTGTAGAACTCCACGCTGATGGCGTACAGGACGGTGGCGGGGATACAGGCGATCCCGTTCAGCACATTCATCACCAGGCAACCAATCCCCTGGGGTGGGGGGAGAGGGGGGGAGAGAGAGGGGGGGGGAGAGAGAGAGAGAGAGACAGGGGAGGGAGAGAGAGGGTGACAGGGAAAGAGGGAGAGAGGTAGGGTGGAGAGGCGGGGAGGGGGGAGAGAGAGAGGGGGGAAAGAGAGGGGGGAGAAAGAGGGGGAGAAGGGGGTAGAGGGGGAGAGCGAGAGAGGGGGGAAGGGGGAGAGAGAGAGAGAGACAGCATGTTAGATACACAACCCACAGTCAACAACTACACCCCGTCACCCCCAACCCCCCCCCAACTACACCCCGTCACCCCCAAACCCCCCCCAACTACACCCCGTCACCCCCAACCCCCCCAACTACACCCCGTCACCCCCAAACCCCCCCAACTACACCCCATCACCCCCAAATCCCCAACTACACCCCGTCACCCCTAAACCCCTCCAACTACACCCCGTCACCCCCAAACCCCAACTACACCCCGTCATCCCCAAACCCCAACTACACCCCGTCACCCCCAAACCCCCCAACTACACCCCGTCACCCCCAAACCCCCCAACTACACCCCGTCACCCCCAAACCCCCCAACTACACCCCATCACCCCCAAACCCCCCAACTACACCCGTCACCCCCAAACCCCAACTGCACCCCGTCACCCCCAAACCCCAACTACACCCCGTCACCCCCAAACCCCCCAACTACACCCCGCCACCCCCAAACCCCAACTACACCCCATCATCCCCAAACCCCAACTACACCCCGTCACCCCCAAACCCCAACTACACCCCATCACCCCCAAACCCCCCAACTACACCCCGTCACCCCCAAACCCCAACTACACCCCATCACCCCCAAACCCCAACTACACCCCGTGACCCCCAAACCCCAACTACACCCCATCACCCCCAAACCCCCCAACTACACCCCGTCACCCCCAAACCCCCCAACTACACCCCGTCACCCCCAAACCCCAACTACACCCCATCACCCCCAAACCCCCCAACTACACCCCGTCACCCCCAAACCCCCCAACTACACCCCGTGACCCCCAAACCCCAACTACACCCCATCACCCCCAAACCCCCCAACTACACCCCGTCACCCCCAAACCCCAACTACACCCCATCACCCCCAAACCCCAACTACACCCCGTCACCCCCCAAACCCCAACTACACCCCGTCACCCCCAAACCCCCCAACTACACCCCGTCACCCCCAAACCCAAACTACACCCCGTCACCCCCAAACCCCAACTACACCCCGTCACCCCCAAACCCCCCAACTACACCCCATCACCCCCAAACCCCCCAACTACACCCCGTCACCCCCAAACCCAAACTACACCCCGTCACCCCCAAACCCAAACTACACCCCGTCACCCCCAAACCCCAACTACACCCCATCATCCCCAAACCCCAACTACACCCCGTCACCCCCAAACCCAAACTACACCCCGTCACCCCCAAACCCCAACTACACCCCATCACCCCCAAACCCCAACTACACCCCATCACCCCCAAACCCAGACGGACACGGACTCACCACGGAGTTGTGTTGTGAGGATCGCACTCCCAGAGCGAGTATCCCCGAAACCGCAGCCTGCCGAGGTGGGGGGGAGGGAGGGGGGGGAGAACCTGGTTAGAGAAACCGTCCCCTTTGACCCCGCGTTACCCCCACGCCCCCCCCGCCCCACACCCACAAAGGGCAGCGAGGTGAAACACCCCCGACAGGAACGTGGTCTGTACCTGTACCCCCACCACCAACGCCCGAGGGTGACACAGAGAGAGAGGGGGAGGGGGGTGGGGTGACCCGCAAAGATGCCCGGGTTAACCCCGACATGGCACAGAGGGGGAGCTGTCAGAAGAAGGGAACGAGAGAAAGGGGGAAAGATAGAAACGGGCAGAATAGGAACCGGGTTCGCAACGTGAGAGACAGGCCAGCTTCTGGGCACCAGTTCTTACCTGTGATTGGCTGAGGGTGAGGGTGTGGGTGAGGGTATGGGGTGTGGGGTGTGGGTGAGGGTGAGGGTATGGGGTGTGGGGTGTGGGTGAGGGTGAGGGTGTGGGTGAGGGTATGGGGTGTGGGGTGTGGGTGAGGGTGAGGGTGTGGGTGAGGGTGTGGGTGTGGGTGGGGGTGTGGGTGGGGGTGAGGGTGTGGGTGGGGGGGGGGGGTGTGGGTGAGGGTGGGGGTGGGGGTGTGGGTGAGGGTGAGGGTGTGGGGTGTGGGTGAGGGTGAGGGTGTGGGTGTGGGTGAGGGTGAGGGTGTGGGTGAGGGTGTGGGTGGGGTGTGGGGTGTGGGGTGTGGGGTGTGGGTGAGGGTGTGGGTGTGGTTGAGGGTGAGGGTGTGGGTGAGGGTGTGGGTGAGGGTGAGGGTGTGGGTGAGGGTGTGGGTGGGGGGGTGTGGGGTGTGGGGTGTGGGTGAGGGTGTGGGTGAGAGGTGAGGGTGTGGGTGAGGGTGTGGGGTGTGGGTGAGGGTGTGGGTGTGGGTGAGGTGTGGGTGAGGGTGAGGGTGTGGGTGAGGGTGAGGGTGAGGCTGTGGTGAGGGTGAGGGTGAGGGTGGGGGTGTGGGTGGGGGTGTGGGTGAGGGTGAGGGTGAGGGTGGGGGTGTGGGTGGGGGTGTGGGGTGTGGCTGTGGGGTGTGGGTGAGGGTGTGGGTGAGGGTGAGGGTGTGGGTGAGGGTGTGGGTGAGGGTGAGGGTGAGGCTGTGGGTGAGGGTGAGGGTGAGGGTGGGGGTGTGGGTGGGGGTGTGGGTGAGGGTGAGGGTGAGGGTGGGGGTGTGGGTGGGGGTGTGGGGTGTGGCTGTGGGGTGCGGGGTGAGGGTGTGGGTGAGGGTGAGGGTGTGGGTGAGGGTGTGGGTGAGGGTGTGGGTGAGGGTGAGGGTGTGGGTGGGTGAGGGTGAGGGTGTGGGTGAGGGTGAGGGTGAGGGTGGGGGTGAGGGTCAGGGTGTGGGTGAGGGTGAGGGGTGTGGGTGAGGGTGTGGGTGTGGGTGAGGGTGAGGGTGTGGGTGAGGGTGAGGGTGTGGGTGAGGGTGAGGGGTGTGGGTGAGGGTGAGGGTGAGGGTGGGGGTGAGGGTCAGGGTGTGGGTGAGGGTGAGGGGTGTGGGTGAGGGTGTGGGTGTGGGTTCGGGTGTGGGTGGGGGTGTGGGTGAGGGAGTATTGTTTGAGGGTGAGACTGAGGGCGTCGAGGGGTGAGGGTATGAGGATGGGAGGGTGTGGGGGTAGAAGGGGAAGGGGGTGAGGGGTGTGAGGGTGAGGGCAGGGGGATGAGGGGGTAGGTTTTAGGAGGGTGAGGGTAGGTGGTGAGGGTCGGGGATGAGGGGTGAGGGGGGTGAGGTAGGGGGTAGCGGTGAGGGGGTAGGGGTGAGAGGGTGAGGTAGTAGGGCGTAGGGTTGTGGGGGGGCAGCGGGTACAGGGTAGGGGGTGGGAATTGGGGGGAGGGGTAGGGGTGAGGGGTTAGGGGAGTGAGGGAGTAGGGGGATAGAGGGGTAGGGGCTTGGGTAGCAGGGGGTGGGGGTGGGGGGGGGGGATGGGTGGGGGGGTTGGGGTGTAGGGAGGATGGGGGAGTGGGGGTGTACTCACGAAGAGCCCTGTCCACCAGGGTGTCCCCAACATGATGACGAAGCTGATGTACCACCGGGAGACCAGCACCACCAGGATTCCCAGGATAATACTCGTTATCCCCGACACTCCGAG
>NW_026868754.1:0-14935 GCF_020745735.1 Hemiscyllium ocellatum
TCTGCAAATGCAAATTTACCCCATAGACCTGTGTGTGTCTGTGCATGCAGCAGAGAGTGTGTGTGTGCGCGCACGTGCATGTGACTTTGTGTGTGAGAGTTTGCTTAAGAGTATATGTTTGCCTGTGTGCGTGCTTGGTAATGTATGAGTGTGATGAAGTATAAGCCTATGAGAGGGTGAGAGTGGGTGGTACGTATCTGTGTCTGAGACACAGCGTGTACACGAGAGCGGTATAGATAAAAGTGAGGAATTGCATTTTGCTTAAAAAAAAGGGAGGACTAGTAGCAGTTACTGGCAGGGCCCTGCGTTATGTTGTAGAACAGAGACATGGGGGTGTGGTTCAGGTACATAGTTCTTTAAAAGTTGCATCACTGGTAGACAAAGTGGTGAAGAGTTGTTTAGCCTACTTGCCTTCATTGTACACACTGTTGAATGTTGGAGTTGGGACATCATTTTGAAGTTGTACTTTTAGAACACCAAGTGCAGTTCTGGTCGCCCTGTTATGGGAAGAATACTATTAGAGAAGGTTCGGTAAAGATTTACCAGGATGTTGCCAGGACTGAAGGGTTTGAGTTATAAGGAGAGGCTGAGACTTTATTCACTGGAGTGGAGGAGGTTGAGGGGTGATCTTATTGAGATTTGTAAAATCATGAGGGGTGCAGGCAAGGTGACTAGCAAAAATAGTGAGGAGCATGTTTGGTTAGGTCGAGTCACGGGGGAAAAGAAATATTGGCTCTACCGTTCCTTTTTCTCCTATTGGCATTTGACACTTAAATTTGTCAGTAATCACAGCATTGCCACAGAGTGGACAGCGCACGCTCCTCGGTGTCAGCAAGAACGGCGCATGGTCCTAGCTGTCCGCTGCAACGGGGCGCGATCTTCTTTAGAAGCCAATGAGGAGCCTTGGAGGACCGAACAGAGGGTAGTCCTCCTGCCAATGAGAACATCCCCTATTGTCTGAATGTGGAAGTTGTAACTGAAAGGGGCACAGGCTGGACTGAGAACCGGTAGGGGTGGGCTGCCTTAGAGTGGTTGGAAGGTGGGAGGCTTGCTGTGTCTGTATTGTCTGCACTTCTGTATGTAACTGTATTGTTTAATGTACAAATGTCATTGTCTCTGTCTTGTCATATGTGGAACTGGGATTTGAGGTTTGTCCTCATCTCCCTGTAAAATGGTCAAACGGTAGGGTTTGGGGCCTAGCTTTGCTGCTCCTCTCCCTTGTAAAATTGCTGTCTCTTGTACAGCTGTAAATGTTTATTGTAAACTGTTTTGTAATTTGTTTAATAAAATAAAAAATGCGGAAGTTGTCCCATGAGCTTCTGAAGCTGCTGCTGCACCTCTCTCTCTGAATGAAGATTGAACTTCACTCCAGACTGCAACTTCCTTCCTCTGTTTAACATCTGGGAGTACGGCACACTCTTTTCCATTTCTTATTTCATTGTGGGCTTCAATTGTTGACTCGCAGCAACTGAATGTAAAGGAAGTGAATCCAGGGAGGAGCAGTCTCAGGAACTGTTGATCCAGGTCTGTGTCTCAATTGGCAAACACAGTCCCACAGTGTGAGGTTATAGCCTTTGCTGTGGGGAAGAAAGGAAGGAAGGGCATTGTTTAATTGGTGATATATGGGGATGTGGGGAAGGGGAGGACTGCAGGTGTTGAAGATCAGAGTCAAAAAGTGTAGCACTGGAAAAGCACAGCAGTCAGGCAGCTTCCAAGGAGCAGGAAAGTTGAAGTTTCGGGCCCGAGCCCTTCATCAGGAATGCCGTGTGGATGTACAAAGGGGCCTCAGCATCCTCCTACACCAGTCACTGCCTGTTGTCAGACAGGTACAGCAAGCAATCAGCATGGCAAGTGTTATATTAGCAAGAGAAATTGAGTTCAGAAGTGGGGATGCCTTCCTACAGTTACGGGGGCGGGGGGTCATTGAATATATTCAAGGCTGAACTCATCTGATTTTTGAACAACAAAGAGGTGGATGTTTCTGGGGGAAGACAAGAAAATGGTTTCAAGACCAGTATAGAACTGTTACAGAGTTGGACAGCACAGAAACAGACCATTCAGTCCAACTAGTCCGTGCTGACTATGTTCACAAACTAAACTCATTCCACCTGCCTGTGTTTGGCCCATATCCCTCCGAACCTTCCGGCTTTTGCTGTTCCTTGGATGCTGCCTGAACTGCTGTGCTCTTCCAGCACCACGAATCCAGAATCTGGTTTCCAGCATCTGCAGTCATTGTTTTTACCTCCCTCTGAACCTTTCCTATTCATGTCCTTATCCAAACATCTTTTAAACACTGTTACTGTACCTGCATCCACCATTTCCTCTGGACATTCATTCCACACACAAACCACTCTCTCAAAGGAAAAAGGTGCTCCTCATATCTCTTTTAAAATCTTTTCACCTCGCACCTTTAAAATTTGCTCCTAATCTTGAAACAACTCCTGCCATTCACCTCATCTATGCCCCTCATGATTTTATAATTCTCCTATAATGTCGCATCTCCACTTCCTGTGTTCCATTGAAAACATCCCAGCCTATCCACCTAGATGTAGGTAAATTAATATCCAGTTATGATCTGTTCAAAGCTGGTGCAGGCTCGAAAGACCAAATGACCTACTTCTGCTCCCAACTCTCTCACTTTGTCCAGGACAGTAAGAGACTATAAGACAGGAGCAGATATTTGGCCATTCACCACATCGGGTCTGCTCATACCATTCAATCGTGGCTGATCGGTTTGCCAACCCCATTCACCTGCTTTCTCCCAATACGTCTCGATCCCCTTGATACTCAAGAAACTACCTATCTCAGTTTTAAATAGACCCAGTGACCTGGCCTCCACAGCCTTCTGTGTCAAGGAATTCCATAGATTCACCACTCTCTGGCTGAAGTTTTTCCTTTTCTCCATTCTAAAAGGTCTTCTGGTCCTAGTCTCTCTTACCAATTGAAATATCTTCCCAATGTCCAGGTCGTTCAGTATTAGGTATGTTTCAATTAGATCCCCCTCCTGGTGAGTATGGCCCTGTTAATCAGCATGAACCAGACCCTTCAGGATGTGGTACAGCTGGGATTAGGTTCAGCAAACTGAAAATGGAGGGAGAGTGTGTGGGATGGAGATCTTCAGCTTCTCTGGAATAAGGGAGGAAAGAGATATAAATGAGAATTGATCGGATGGGCTGATCGGCCAAAGAGTGGCAGGTTGAGTTTAATTTAGAGAAATGTGAGGTTTGCGTTTTGGTCAATCAATCCAGGCAGGACTTGAACAGTTAAGGGGAATGTTGCAGAACAAAGAGACCTTGATATGCTTTCCTTTATTGGTCAGAGCATTGAGTACGGGATTTGGGAGTTCCTGTTGTGGCTGTGCAGGACATGTGGTTAGGCCACTTTTCGAATAATGCATTCAGTTCTGGTCTTCCTGCAATAGGAAAGGTGTTGTGAAACTTTGAAAGGGGTGGGAAAACTTTTATAAGGCTTGTTGACAGAGTTGGAATGTTTGAGGTACAGGGAGAGGCCAGGGATATTTTCCCTGGAGCATCAGAGGCTGAGGGGTGACCTTATAAAAGTATATAAGGGGCATAGATCAGGGCAAGGTGTTTTCCCCAGGGTAGGGGAGTCCTGAACTAGAAGAACATAGGTCTGAGGTGAATGGGGAAAGGGAAGTGAGCAGAAACTTTTTCACGCAGAGGGTAGTGGAGGTGTGGAACCTGCTGCCAGAGGAAGTGGTGGAGGCTGAAATAATGACACAATATAAAAGGTATCTGTATATATGAATAGCAAAGGTTTAGAAGAATGTGGGCCAAATGCTGGCAAATGGAACTGCGTTAATTTATTATGTCAGGCTGGCGTCTGTCTAGGTTAGGGTGGATTAACCATAGGATGTGCAGGTTAGGTGCATTAGTAAGGGTTAAATGCTGAGCAATAGGGGTTGGGGAATGGGTGTGGACTCCCTGGGCCGACTGGCCTGCTTCCATACTATGGAGCTTCTCCGACGGGAAGATGTTTTGCAAACTGCGCAGGCGCACTGCGGACCAGACGGCCGCCGTCCGGAGCAGGCGCAGTGTGACAGCTCCCGCTGCCGGCCTCGCTCCATTGGTGATGTCACAACGCGGAAGTGGCCATGTCAGTTTCAGAGTGTAACTCCTTCCCTCTGGGGAACTCTGCATCCAGGGAGGGGGAATCTGTTCACTTGTAGCAACTGGAGTGAATCCAGGGAGGGAGCAGACTCTGCAAACTAAAGGTGAGGAGAGACGGATAGAGGGAGGAGTGACCTGAAAGACTTTTATAAAATGAAGAGGGGCGGGGAGAGGGTAATTAGACAAGGTCTTTTCCTTGGGATGGGGGAGTCCAGACCTGGAGGTTAATAAGTTAAGGGGGTGATTTAAGCGGCTTAAAGGGGTATTCTTTTTACGCAGAGGGTGGTGCATTTATGGAATGAGCTGCCAGAGGAAGTGGCTCAGGCTGGTACAGTTGCAGTATTTTAAAAGTCATCTGGTTGGGGATATGAATAGGAAGGGCTCAGAGGGATTTGGGCCAAGTGCTGGCAAATGGGACTAGATTAATTTCAGATATCTGGTCAGCACCGAAGAGTTTGATCCAAGTGTCTGTTTCTGTGCTGTATGGCTGTGACTCTGGCTTTCCACAAACATTTGCCACATCTTTACCTTCAGTTTCTCTCTGGTGTCTATGTTAATTCCTTGATGTCTCATTTTGCTCCCCCGCTTCCCGGGGACGTTAACCATTTTGTGTCTAGTTCTTCTTCAAGAAGCTGCATTGCAGGTGCACCCTGAATTGACACTCTTCCCAAATCAGACCTGCTCACTCTTAGCAGTATCCTAATGTTGTGAAAGATATTAACTTTCAGGTGGAGGTATCCAAAATTCAGAGAGATGTCGGTTTTGACGTTTTTGCTTTTCTGTCCCTGTAAGATCCTGAATCAGCACTTTCAGGAGAATTAGAGTGGAGTGAGATCAGAGGGGGAGGGAGAATGGGATGGTGCTTTCAATTTTGTGGAATAATAAAAGAAAAGAATGGTCTGCAGAAAGTAGAATTAATTGCTTGTTCAGAATTTCTACCCTGCACTGGCAGTGATGACATTTGTAATCGCTTTTTACAGAGTATATGAAGATCTGAAGACAGAAGTTTCAAAATCAACAGGTGAAGGCCTTATGCCCAAAACGTTGACTCTCTGGCTCCTCGGATGCTGCCTGACCTGCTGCGCTTTTCCAGCACTGCACTTTTCAACACTGACTCTCCAGTGACTGCAGTCCTCACTTTGATGTCAATGTCTGACAGTCACTCAGTCCATTGGGAAAGCAACGGTTTTCAATTCTAATTCTGTAAGAAGGAGCAAAACATTTTGGTTCCTGTTTGAGTAGGTTTTTAGCATCAGTGGGACTGGATGAGAGACCCTACCGTTGCAGTGCACTCAGTGAGGATCGTATAATAGCTGTACGGCCTGGGAAGAAGAATTCATGTTGGGGAGGGTCTCCACACGTTTGTGTGCACCTAACGCTTCGGCCGTGGAAAAACCCGAGAAATCCCACCCTGTGGAGAAACGATGGAAGTGTGGCGACTGTGGGAAAGGCTTCCGTGCTCTGTCTGCCCTGGAGGTTCATCGGCACATCCACACGGGGGAGAAGCCGTTCTCCTGCCCCGAATGCGGTAAGGGCTTTACCCAGGACTCTACCATGCTGACCCACTGGCGTATCCACACAGGGGAGCGGCCCTTCAATTGCCCCGAGTGTGGGAAAGCCTTCAGCAATTCTTCGAACCTGCTCAGGCACCAGCGGCTCCACACTGGGGAAAGGCCCTTCAGCTGCCCCGAGTGCGGGAAAGCCTTTGTCCGGGCCTCCCACCGCCTGACCCACCAGCGGGTCCACACGGGGCAGAGGCCCTTCAGCTGTCCTGAGTGTGGGAAGAGATTTACCCAGGCCTCCAACTTGCTGACCCACCAGCGGGTCCACACGGGACAGAGGCCCTTCAGCTGTCCTGAGTGTGGGAAGAGATTTACCCAGGCCTCCCACTTGCTGACCCACCAGCGGGTCCACACAGAGGAAAGGCCCTTCAGCTGCCCCGAGTGCTGGAAAGGCTTCACCTGCTCCTCCCATCTGCGGAGGCACTAGCGAGTTCACGTGCCATCACAGGGGGATTGAAGGAGCGACGGCCAAGTGCCGTTATCGACTGGACTGTCAGCCCGGTTCCAGGGACTCCCGGGTTTGAATCCTGCCCTGACAGATGGCAGAATTGGTATTCGGTCAGAAATCTGGAGTGCAGAATCTAACAGTGAAACCATTTTCGGGGGTTGGGGGTGGAGTAACCCCCATCTGATTCACTCGCGTCCTTTTTAGGGAAGGAAACTGTCGTTGTGGGATAGGATCACTCGGTCGTCCCAGCTGCATCCTTTACCCGGTCTGGCCTACACGTGACTCCAAACCCACAACAGTGTGGTTGACTCTACACTGCCCCCCCCCCCCACTGGCAAATGCGTGGAGAGAAACTTACTTGGAGACAAGGTATGGGTTGAAATTGGTGAGTAAGGCAGTATTTCCTATGGGTTACGGCTGTAGCAAGGACCCAATTACAAAGGGACAATTCGGTGCTGACCAATAGTAAAGGAAGAAAGGGGGGTGGCAATGTGTGCGCTTTGACCTTGAGCTGCTTATTTTAAAAAAAAGCAACATTTTCTATGCCTTTTTTGGTGGGGGGGGGGGGGGGGGCGGCGGTGCGGGGGGTGGAATCTGAAGCTGTAACAAAGTTGGGTCACAATAAAGGTTACCTGAACTTACTGCCGGGCTCAGACTCTCATTGAACTTTGAGCTCCAAGAGGTTTTTGTTTTAAAACTACTCATTTTTTTGCAGCCTCCTGCACTGAGTTTCCAATGTCGTGTATCAGATGGAGCAGTGAATGAGGAGCCAGTACCGTTAGAAATTGTAAATTTTTTGTGAGTGCAGGTACTGCATCGTTTCATCAGAATTGTAAAGTTTACTGGCAGCACCAGGAGTTGTGGGTTGTGTTCACTAGATACGCGTATCTTTACAATTAAGAATACCAAAAATGATATATTCAGAAACATAGTTGAAGTCTGAAAGCATTTTAAATTTTTTAAAAGAGCTGTTGAAACCTTTCTGAAACTTGAACTGAATTCTATGCAGTTTAACCACAGCTCAGGACAGGTTGGAAGGGGTGAATGGCCTGTTCCTAGTCTTGTGAAATTGGTTCTGACTATGTAGAAATAGAGTCATAGAGTTGTACAGCATGGAAAGAAACCCTTCAGTCCACGCCGACCAGATATTCTAAATGAACCGAGTGACCCATTTGCCAGAATTTGGCCAAATGTCCCTCTAAACCCTTCCTATTCATATCCCCATCCAGATGCCTTTTAAATGCTGTAATTCTATCAGCCTCCACCACTTCCTCTGGCAGCTCATTCCATAAACGCCATAAACGCACCACCCTCCGTGTGAAAAGGTTGCCCCTTAGGTCCCTCACAAATCTTCCACACCCCCCTCCCCCCAACTCTATGCCCTCTAGTTCTGGACGACTCCCTATCCCCAACCTTGGGGAAAAGAGATACAAAAGTTCATTTACTCCCCCCACAGGATAAAGAGTTGCCCAGAGGGAGGGGGTTTCACTCTGAACCTCACAAGACCAGTTCTGTGCAGTGACATCAACAATGGAGTGAGGGGGTGGGGTAAGGTGTCTGGGTAATGGGGTGGGGCCAAGCTGAAAGCAGTCCATGCACCATTTGCAAAAATCCCAACCCGAGGAATCCACCCGAGGCAGATGGGAAACGGAAGCCTTTCCCACAATTGCCACACTTTCACGGTTTCTCCACGGGGCAGGATTCCTCAGGTTTCTCCGTGGCTGAAGCTTCAGTTACACACAAACGTGTGTGGAGCCCCTCCCCACCCTGAATTCCTCTTCCCAGGCCCTATAACTGTTTCAGGCTCCACACTCAGTGTGCTGTAACAGTAGGGTCTCTCATCCAGTCCCACTGATGCTGAAAACCTACTCAAACAGGAACCGAAAAGCTTTGCTCCTTCTCACAGAATCATAGTTGAAAACTGTTGCATCCCGATGGACTGAGTGACTGTCAGACATTGACGTCAAAGTGAGGACTGCAGACGCTGGAGAGTCAGAGTCAGAAAGTGCGGTCTGGAAAAGCACAGCAGGTCAGGCAGCATCCGAGGAGCAGGAGAGTTGACGCTTCTGGCATAAGGCCTTCATCTGTTGATTTTGAAACTTTTGTCTTCTGATCTTCAAATACTCTATAAAGAGAGATTACAAAGATCATCACTATCAGTGCAGGGTAGAAATTCTGAACAAGAAATTTTACTTTTTGCAGAACATTCCTTTCTTTTGTTATTCCACAAAATTGAAAGCACCATCCCGCTGTCCCTTCCCCTCTGTTCTCACTCCGCTCTAACTAATTTCCCTGAAGGTGCTGATTCAGGATCTTACAGGGGCAGAAAAGCAAAAATGTCAAGACTGACATCTCTCTGAATTTTGGATAATTCCACCTGCAAGTTAATATCTTTCACAACACTGGGATACTGCTGAGAGTGAGCAGGTCTGATTTTGGGAAGCAAAAAAAGTGTCAATTCGGGGTGAATCGGGAAGTCAGCTTCTTGAGGAAGAACCAGACACAAAATGGTTAACGTCCCCAGGAAGGTGGGAGCAAAATGAGACATCAAGGCATTAACACCGACATTGGAGAGAAAGTGAACCTATTGACGTGGCAAATGTTAGTGGAAAGCCAGAGTCATAGAGATGTACAGCACAGAAACAGACCCTTTGGTCCAACTCATCAGTACCAACCAGTTATTCTAAATTAATCCAGTCCCATTTGTCAGCACTTGGCCTATGTCCTCTAAACCCTTCCTATTCGTATACCCATCCAGATGCCTTTTAAATGCTGGAATTGTACCAGCCATCACCACTTTCTTTGGCAGCTCAATCCTTACATACAGCACCCTCTGAATATAGGAGTTGCCCTTGAGGTTCCTTTTAAATCTCACCCTCACCCTGAACCTAAGACCCATCCAGGGAAAAGACCTTGTCTATTTACCCTATCCATGCCCCACATGATATTATAAAAGTTTGTAGGGTCACCCTCAGCCTTTGGCGCTCGACAGAAAACAGCTCCACCCTGTTCAGCTCAAACCCTGACAACATCCTTGTCAATCTTACCTGAATCCTTTCAGGTTTCAAAACATCCTTCCTCTAGCAGAGAGACCAGAACTGCACACAATACTCCAAAAGTAGCCAAACAAATGTCCTGGAGAGTGCACAACGTAACCTCCCAACTCCGATACTCAGAGGACTGGGAAAGTTTTCAAAACCCACAAAAAACAACCGGGACAGAATGGAGGGACAAACCGATCTTTTGCGGGTCAGCTTGGAACATCAGGGCGGGGGAATGGGAATGAGGGAAGGAAGCTGAATGTGCTGGAGCCAAGGTGGAGGAAGAACAGAGGATGCAAAACCGGCTTGAAGCTGCAATGAGGAGTATTGCATGTGCTGTACTTGTACCTGTTGCAGTTACTGGTGGGAATCGGGTGCATTTTAAACATCAAAACAGAAAAGCTATCTACTCCTCCCACCTTCCCAACGTCGATCCTTCTGTCCCACCTCACCCGGGTAACTAAGACACATACCTGAGTTTGTGGAGTCTCCTCCCTCCCTGGATTCACTCCAGTTGCTACAAGTGAATAGATTTCCCCTCCTTCCATCTCTGTCTCCCTCGCGGGATGAAGAGTTGCCCAGACAGAGTGAGACTGACTTAAACGGACAGGGCCACTTCCCTGCTGTGACATCAACATATCGAGAGGCGAGTCACAGTTTGCAAAACCCCTTCCCTTCAGAGAATCCCCACAGTGTGGAAGCAGGCCACTCGGCCCAAAGACTCCATACCGACCCTCTGAAGGTTAACCCACCCACACCCATTCCCCTACACCTGTTGCTCTACATTTACCCTGACTAACCTACACATCCCTGGGCACTATGGGTAATTTGGCATAGCCAATCCCCCTGAACCTTCACATCCCTGGGCACTAAGGGTAATTTGACAAGGCCAATCCCCCCCTAACCTGCACATCCCTGGGCACTAAGGGTAATTTGGCATGGCCAATTCCCCCCTAACCAGCACATTCCTGGGCACTATGTGTAATTTGGCATAGCCAATTCCCCCTAACCTGCACATCCCTGGGCACTATGGGTAATTTGGCAAGGCCAATTCCCCCCTAACCAGCACATCCCTGGGCACTATGGGTAATTTGGCATAGCCAATTCCCCCTAACCTGCACATGCATGTCCATGGGGGTGAATTTGTGTGTGTGTGTGTGTTTGCATGAAAGAGAGAAAAAAAAATCTACATCAGTATATCTCTGCCTATTTGCTAACAGGTGCTTTATTTCTGTTGGTGTAAATATTGTTGTAAATCATAGCTGGGTGCTAACAGTTAGATGGAAGGGAGACAAAATTCCCCAAGTAGGGCACCATGAGAATCCTGGGAGAGCCCCATTTCTGGTTTACTGCTGAATGAACAAACATTAAGCACAAACACCTATTTATCTCTAATTTTGTTTCATTTTTCTTGTTTAATTCTCTGTTATGCCTACACTCTGTGCCTGGATGGTTGACAGGCTGGGAGATTGTTTTATTGTTCCAGAAGGTGTAATAGGGAACAGGGAGATCGACAGAGGACAGAGAAATCAGGCCCTGAAATCCGAGGTGACACCAGACTACCGTGTGCTCAGGGCTTTGATGAGCAGTGCCAATCCTCTGCCTTTACCTCACTTCCCATCTGACTACCCCCTCGATATTCAGGATCCAATCCTTGTCATCCTGAAGCCATGTCTTTGTTAGGAGTCTCCAATCATAATTATTCTCTTCATTGTGTGCAGTTAATTCATTCACTTTTGTTAGAATGCAGCACACATTCAGACACACTGTTTTTAGATTCAATTTTTGTGACCTTTAAAATCCAGTTTTGATTGCTGGTACATTTACTCCCCTTGTACCTTTCTATCGTTCTCTGATGTTCATTTTCCACGTCACTATACTGCTCACATGCCTTGATTTGGATTGGCCATGCTAAATTGCCCAGAATGTCCAGGGATGTGCAGGTTAGGTGGGTTAGCTATGGGAAATGAAGGGTTATAGTTTCATAGTAATAGAAGCAGGAGTAGGCCATTTGGCCCATCCAGCCTGCTCCGCCATTCATTAAGATCATGGCCGATCTATCCATCGACTCAGCTCCTCCTCCCTGCATTGTCCCAACTACCCTTCATTCCCCTACCATTGCAAATACCCATTCAACTGTGTATTGAGTTTAGAGTCATAGCAATGTTCAGCATGGAAACAGACTCTTGGGTCCAACCCGTCCATGCCAACCAGATATCCCAAAACAATCTTGTCCCACCTGCCAGCACCCAAACCATATCTCTCCAAACCCTTCCTATTCATATACCCATCCAAATGCCTCTTAAATATTGCAATTGCACCAGTCTCCACAACTTCCTGTGGCAGGTCATTCCATACACACACCAGCCTCTGTGTGAAAAAGTTGCCCCTTTAGTCTTTTATATCTTTCCCTTCTCACCCTAAACCTACGTCCTCTAATTCTGGACTCCCCACCCCAGGGAAAAGATTTTTTTCTATTTATCCTATCCATGCCCCTTATGATTTTATAAACCACTATATGGTCACCCTTCAGTCTCTGACACTCGAGGGAAAACAGCCCCAGCCTGTTCAGTCTCTTCTTATAGCTCAAATCCTCCAACCCTGGCAGCATCCTTGTACATCTTTTCTGAACCCTTTCAAGTTTCACAACATCTTTCCGATATGAAGGAGACCAGAATTGCACGCAATATTCCAACAGTGGCCTAACCAATGTCCTGTACAGCCGCAATATGACCTCCCAACTCCTGTACGCAATACTCTGACCAATAAAAGAAAGCATACCAAACGCCATCTTCACTATCCCATCGACCTGTGACTCCACTTTCAAGGAGCTATGAACCTGCATTCCAAGGTCTGTCTTAGTGAAGATGCCTCTACTGCTTCCATGGGCAGAGAATTCCATAGATTCACTACTCTTTGGGAAAAGCAGTTTCTCCTTATCTCGGTCCTAAATCTACTCCTCCTAATCTTGAGGCCTCATCCAGCAGCAGAAATGACTGGATAGGGTAGGGCTTCATCCCCACAGTGCAACAAATTCCCACCTTCCATCAAAATCCCGGATGTAGTTACTCACTCAGTTGCTGTCTCACAAATGCAAGATTTCATTATAACTTCTTCTGCTCCCATTAAGGGCAAAACATCTTTGAAAGCTGCTCTGAAACTCCAGCCTTCACAATCACACTTCTGCTTTCACCAAAGAAGATTAGAGTCATACAGCACGGAAACAGACCCTTTGGTACAACTCGTCCATGCTGACCAGATATCCAGAATTAATCTTGTCCCATTTACTAGTATTTGGCCCACATCCCTCTGCATCTGGATGGGTACATGAATACGAAGGGTTTTGAGGAATATGAGCCACATGCTGGCAAATGGAATAGATTGATTTTGGGTATATGGTTGGCAGAGACGAGTTGGGCTGAAGGATCTGTTTCTGTGGTATATGACTCTAACTGTCTTCGGTGAAAGCAGAATTATGGTTGTGAAGACAGGACTTTCAGAGCAGCTTTCAAAGATGTTTTGCCCTTACTGGGACCGGAAGAAGTTACAATGAAATCTTTCATTTGGGAGACAGCGAGCAACTAAGTGAGTACATCCGGGATTTTGGGGGAAAGTGGGAATTTGTTGCACTTCGAGGATGAAGCCCAATCCTATCCAGTCATTTCTGCTGGTGGCTGAGACTAGGCCTCAAGCTTTGGGGGAGTAGGTTGAGGACAGAGATGAGGAGGAGGAAGTGAGGGCAGTTGCTTTTCCCAAAGAGTAGTGTATCTGGGGAATTCTCTGCCCGAGGAAACAGGCTGCAAAATGCCCTGGTCCTAACTCTTCGACTTGACATACCCGTGACAGTAAGCTTTGAAGTGTTTTGGTTAACTGATGCAAATATTTCCCATTTGTCCAACAATCCAGTGTCAGCTGTTTCAGTCATTGGGATGGTTTTGATTCATCTACTAAATACACCTACTCTTATTAGACAATATTCATGACAATGTACACGAGGTGATACTATATATGCAAGTTGTAGACAATTAAAAAAAGCCGACCAGGCATGGAAGTGGTTAACAAACCCAGGGCATCTCTCTTAGAGTATGCATCTTGTTTGTTTACAAATTAAACACACTTCAGATCTTTTCCTAGCTGCTTTCCGAAAATCTGGGTGCCACCAGGTTTGTGAGTGTGTCCAATAATGTACGTAATCAACAGAAATAGGCAGCAGCAAAGAGTGAACACAAACCAGTCCAGCAGGGGGCACCCACATTTTGGTTTGAGTATTGAAGGAGTACCCTTTTTGAGGCCCCTGTGATATCAGTCCCATACCCAGGCTAATCTGCATTGAAACCAGATTATGAAGTTTTAACCTTTCTGCAAACTTCTGCCTGTGTGTGTGTGTGTCTCTGTAACATTTTCCAACTTTCTTCATATCTCAGTTTGTCAGCTTTTGTTTATTCCTTCCTTCCTTCCTTCCAAGGGTAATGAGGTACTCACATTCCAGAACAGCCCAAGTTAGGGAGCTGAGCCTCATAAATCCTGGCTGTGACACATTGCTGCTTAACCAAGTGTGCAAACTCTAAATCCCTCTCAGCTGTTCCATTTGCAAATCGAACACTGAATTCAAGGCAAGTTGTTCATGTCTCTGCATTAGTCCACAACACGGGGAAATACAACGGAGTCTTTAATAGTTGCCCAATGTGTCCTGTATACCAAATTCATTCAAGTCTGGACGTCCTGAAGCGAGCAATTATACTTCAGATTTCTACTCGCCAATTAAAACTAATGTTGGGCACTCAAACAGATCGGAGGCATCTTGAAGCATGCCACGGTCCTCAGTGTGGGTCCAGGGCTTATCAAATAGGGTTTCACCTCTCGTAACCCTGGGGCAAGCCAATTCATTATTACTAACTTTGGAAAGCGCAAGTGCTCTCAGCAACATTACATCCAGACACTAGGACCCTGTTGAGTTCTCTCACGAGTATCTTGTGGCTGAGTAGGGAGAATTGTAGCAACATTTCTAACAGCACTTTTGTCCATGGCCAGCTTTCCTCTTTATTTTGGACACAACAAAAGTAGCAACCACCCTCTATATTTCATCTCTCAAAGGATATCGGCCGGTGACCTGAGAGGACCAGGGTATCTCCTGCCTGACTCGCCAACTGTGGGGGATGGAAATAAAGCCCCATGTCAGGAAAGAATTTGTTTATCGGGAAGCAGTACAGCTGCAAGGCCAACCATCTCCGCTGAGCCTGGGAAACACAAGCTTTAGCAAACAGGCACTAAGCTGAGATTCAAAATGGTTTCCAGGCTTTAATATGTGACAAAATGGCTGACCCAAATCTAACAATTCTCCCACATCATCGCAGGGAATAAAACAAGAAAAATGAAACAAAATGAGAAATAAATAGGCGATCGTGCTTAATGTTTGTTCATTATGAGGTAAACAAGAAATAGGGGTCTCCCAGGATTCTTATGGTGCCCTACTTGAGGAATTCTGTCCAACAAGTTTAATTGGAAGCAGTATCTTTCGGAGTGCAGCTCCTTCATCAGGGGATTGTGGAATATAAGATAGTAAGACACAGAATTTATAGCAACAGTTTATAGTGTGATGTAACTGAAATTATATATTGAAAAAGACCTGGATTGTTTGTTAAGTCTCTCATCTGTTCGAATGACCTTGATAGTTTCAGTTCTTTCAAATGTAAATCACAAAACTTTTTTAAATAGTTAAATCCTTAAGTGAACTTTACCAATTGGTGTCACGTC
>NW_026868755.1:2500-14829 GCF_020745735.1 Hemiscyllium ocellatum
AGCTGAGGGAGTGGGTGCTGTGGGAGGGTCAGTGCTGAGGGAGTGGGAGCTGTGGGAGTTGTGATGTTCAATTTGTCGAGTCCTACAGCATGGAAACAGACCCTTCGGCCTAATCCAAACTCACCAAGTCCCACGCCTGCCCCAAATCGCAGCCCATCTCCCCCTAAACCTTTCTTATCCATGTCCCCCCCCATCCTTTTAAATGTTGTCATTGTACCAGCCCCCACCACTTCCTGTGGCAGCTCGTTCCACACACACGCACCACCCTCTGGGGGGAAAAGTTACCCCTCAGGTCCCTTTCCCCCCCTCTCACCTTAAACCTACCCCCCTCTAGTTCTGGACTCTCCCACCCCAGGGGGAAAAGACCTTGTCTATTTACCCTATCCATGTCCCACCTCATGATTTTATAAAGCTCTTGTTCTGGACTCCCCCACCCCAGGGGGAAAAGACCATAAAACTCAAAACCCTCCATCCCCGGCAACGTCCTGGTAAATCCCTTCCCGAACCCTCTCCGGGTGAATAATGTCCTTCCTGTAACGGTGAGACGGGAACTGGACACACTGCTCCAGACGGAGCCTCACCAATGTCCTCTATAACCCCCAACCTGACCTTCCCCCCCCAGCTCCTACACTCAACGCTCTGAGCGATGGAGGCGAGCGCCGCCTTACCCGCCCTGTCTCCCCGTGACGCCAACTTCAAAGCATGACATCCCAGAATTCCCTGGGGCTCCCTGTTCTCCAACATGGCCCCCAAGGTCTTGCTGTAACCCCTGCCCCTTGACTGTTTGACCAAAATGCAACCCCTCGCGATTAAACTCCATCTGCCACCTCTCGGCCCGTTGACACGATCGATCGAGTTCTCTGAGGTAACCATCTTCTCTCCCCTTTCCCTCTCTCCAGTGTACAGGAAGGATTGGGAGATGGAGATGAAGATGGAGGGGACCTCATCTGCTGCCGATGAGCCGAGCGAGAATTCCGTACCTGTTTCTGGAGCGCTTGAGGCAAAAGCCCACTTCTGGGTTTGTCGGTTCATCATTGAGTCAGGTCAGGGATAGACGGGGAACGGGATAAAGACCCAGAGGGGGAGACGGGATAGAGGGGGGAACGGGGTAAAGACCCAGAGGGGGAGACGGGATAGAGGGGGGAACGGGGTAAAGACCCAGAGACGGGGAGAGGACGTTGCTCATGGTGTGAATCACAAGGGAGGGAGTCTCCAGAATATGGGGCAGACATAGTTGTGACAAAGACACACCCCCTTAGTATCTCTGTCCCTTCCTCCAGCCCCCTACACCCCCTCCCTATCTCCGTCCCCTCCTCCAGCCCCCTACACCCCCTCCCTATCTCCGTCCCCTCCTCCAGCCTCTACAACCCCCTCCCTATCTCCGTCCCTTCCTCCAGCCCCCTACACCCCCTCCCTATCTCCGTCCCCTCCTTCAGCCCCCTACACCCCCTCCCTATCCCCGTCCCCTCCTCCAGCCCCCCTACACCCCCTCCCTATCTCCGTCCCCTCCTCCAGCCCCCCTACACCCCCTCCCTATCCCCGTCCCCTCCTCCAGCCCCCCTACACCCCCTCCCTATCCCCGTCCCCTCCTCCAGCCCCCCTACACCCCCCCTCCCTATCTCTGGTTTGGAGCAGTGAGACACTCCCGGGTGGTGGGAGTATGGTTGAGGGGTGGACTGGTGAATGCAGCTCATCTCTCAGCGTTGGTCACCCAGAGCGGCCTAGTGCCTGAGGATATCGAGGGAGGGGATTTGGAGACAGGCTGCAGGAGGAGGAGGGGCTGAATGGCCTCGTGTTCCTGTGCAACGGGCTGGAAGAGGGTGTGTGGGCTGTACACTGCCTCCCCCTGGCCACTGCGGTGATTGCTGTTGTGTTGTGTAGGTGTGAAACTGGGTATGCACTCTGTTCCCATGGCGACGGCCTGCACAGTTTACCACCGGTTCTTCCAGGCGACCTCGGTGCGGAATTACGACCCTTACCTGGTCGCTATGGCAGCCATCTACCTGGCAGGAAAGGTGGAGGAACAGCACCTCCGGGCAACGGACATTATCAACGTGTGTCACAGGTTAGTCTTCCCCCCTCCGCTCCCCTCATCAACCACTCCCAGGGACAGGGGGTTAGATACAGAGTAAAGCTCCCTCTACACTGTCCCCCCACTCCCAGGGACAGGGGTTAGATACAGAGTAAAGCTCCCTCTACACTGTCCCCACTCCCAGGGACAGGGGTTAGATACAGAGTAAAGCTCCCTCTACACTGTCCCCCCACTCCCAGGGACAGGGGGTTAGATACAGAGTAAAGCTCCCTCTACACTGTCCCCCCACTCCCAGGGACAGGGGTTAGATACAGAGTAAAGCTCCCTCTACACTGTCCCCCCACTCCCAGGGACAGGGGGTTAGATACAGAGTAAAGCTCCCTCTACACACTGTCCCCCCACTCCCAGGGACAGGGGTTAGATACAGAGTAAAGCTCCCTCTACACTGTCCCCCCACTCCCAGGGACAGGGGGTTAGATACAGAGTAAAGCTCCCTCTACACTGTCCCCCCACTCACAGGGACAGGGTGTTAGATACAGAGTAAAGCTCCCTCTACACTCTTCCCCACTCCCAGGGACAGGGGGTTAGATACAGAGTAAAGCTCCCTCTACACTGTCCCCCCACTCCCAGGGACAGGGGGTTAGGTACAGAGTAAAGCTCCCTCTACACTGTCCCCCCACTCACAGGGACAGGGTGTTAGATACAGAGTAAAGCTCCCTCTACACTCTTCCCCACTCCCAGGGACAGGGATTAGATACAGAGTAAAGCTCCCTCTACACTGTCCCCCCACTCCCAGGGACAGGGGGTTAGGTACAGAGTAAAGCTCTCTCTACACTGTCCCAACACTCCCAGGGACATGGGGTTAGATACAGAGTAAAGCGCCCTCTACACAATCCAGGGAGGTCATGTTGTGGCTGTATCGGTGAGGCCACGTTTGGGAATACCGCGTTCGATCCTGGTCTCCCCCCGCTACAGGAAGGATGTTGGAGGGTTTGAGCTACAGGGAGAGGCTGAACAGGCCGGGGGCTGTTTTCCCCGGAGCGTCGGAGGCTGAGGGGGTGACCTTATAGAGGGTTATAAAATCATGAGGAGGGGGGGGACATGGATAGGGTAAATAGACAAGGTCTTTTCCCCCCTGGGGTGGGGAGCCCAGAACTAGAGGGGGGTAGGTTTAAGGTGAGAGGGGGGGTAACTTTTCCCCCCAGAGGGTGGTGCGTGTGTGGAACGAGCTGCCAGAGGAAGTGGTGGGGGCTGGTACAATGCCAACATTTAAAAGGATGGGGGGGGGACATGGATAGGAAGGGTTTAGGGGGAGATGGGGCCAAGGGCTGGGGAACGGGGGGACTGGGTTAGGTTAGGATAGCACGGACGGGATGGGCCGAAGGGTCTGTTTCACTGATGGAGGCGGGGAAGGGGGGGTGACAGGCTGAGGGAGGCTTCCTCCCTGCATTAGGAACCCCCCCAGCCCAACAGTGATTCCCCTGTCTCTCTCTCTCCGCCTCTCCCCTCTAGGTACCTGAACCCCCATTCCGAACCTTTGGAATTGGATTCCTGCTTCTGGGAACTCCGGGACAGCGTGGTGCAGTGCGAGCTGTTGATGCTGAGGGTCCTCAACTTCCAAGTCTCCTTCCAGCATCCCCACAAGGTCTGCGCGGCATCTACCCGTCCTCCCCCCCCCCCCCCTCACCTCCGGCCCGAGAGCGGTGCTGCAGTTCCGAACGCGAGCGTGGATGGGGAGGGGTGGGGGTCCCTCAGAGCTCTGAGACCTCTCGTCCGTTGCGTTCCCCTCCCCGCCCCTTCCCTCCTCAAACCCGCTACCTGGCCGCAAATTTCACACCGGCTCCGTCTTCCCGCCTCTGTGACCTGACTAGCAACAGTCTCTGATTGCGAGTGCTCCTCAGTCTCTGCCCTCGATTCCTTGCTCCAAGGCCGGATCCGTTCCTTGGCATGGACCCCCCCCCCTCCCCCCTTTCCCACCCCCTCCCCCATGAGAGTCCTCCTTGTGCTTTGCAAAGTGTGTCTTCTGCGATTTGGTATTCTTGCGATCGGGTCCAGATAGATCTCCCTCTGTTTTCGCAACAGGATTGCCTCCCTCTCTGGGCATTCCTCACCGTCACCCTCAGGAGGTCTGTCAGCTTGTCATTACCACTCTCGTCCCCTTGACCGGACCACCCCACCTACCCCACCCCCAACCCACTGGTGAGGCCCAGCTGGTTCCAGTAGCCGGGAATAGTGATCATAACGTCACAGGTGGCGGAGAAAGGAAAGGGGAGCTCCACAGGTCAGGACATTCAGAGCCTAGCCTTGGGGTGTTGGGGAGGGGTGGGGGGGAATGGTCACCATGACGACGACCTTCGCGAGGACCTGATTTGCCCCCAGTCGGGAAGGCATGTCAGGCAGGAGGGGGGAGGTCTCGGAGGGGAACTTGCAGGGGTGTGGCGCTGCCCCTCCCAACGTCTGCTGCCCCCTCGTCCTTCCGGAGTGTGGTATTAGAGGGGTCGGGTTTGGGAAGGTGCTGTCGGGGGAGAATCGCTGCACACTCTCTGTATAGGTGGGGGGGGGGGGGTGGGAGGGAGTGTTGGAGCTCAGCCGGGCATTGCTAATGAGCCCAGCTCCCTCGGGGGGTGGAGCTTCTCGAGTGTTGGCGGGCCCACCCCACCCCCCCCAATCCAGGGCAAGTGGGGAGTATTCCCTCCCCCCTCCCTAACTCGGGCCTTGTCGATGGTGGGACAGGGCTTTGGGGGGAGAGAGTCGGGAGGGGAGTTACTCGCTGCAGGATTCCCAGCCTCTGACCTGCTCTTGGAGCCGCTGGATTGATATGGGGCTGGGTCCGGGTCAGTTTCTGGTCAACGGTAACCCCCAGGATGTTGATAGTGGGGGGGAGGGGGGATTCAGTGACGGTAACGCCATTGAACGTCAAGGGGCGATGGTTAGATTCTCTCTCTTGTTGGAGATGGTAACCCCCAGGATGTTGATAGTGGGGGGAGGGGGATTCAGTGATGGTAACGCCATTGAACGTCAAGGGGGCGATGGTTAGATTCTCTCTCTTGTTGGAGATGGTAACCCCCAGGATGTTGATAGTGGGGGGAGGGGGATTCAGTGATGGTAACGCCATTGAACGTCAAGGGGCGATGGTTAGATTCTCTCTCTCTCGTTGGAGACGGTAACCCCCAGGATGTTGATAGTGGGGGGAGGGGGATTCAGTGACGGTAACGCCATTGAACGTCAAGGGGGCGATGGTTAGATTCTGATCAGTGAAATTCAGCCGAGCATTCGCTGTCTGAGCGATCTCGATTATGAGTGCGGAGCTCTGGGCGCAGGGAGGGGTGAGGCGCTGGCGGTGAGGGAGGGACAGCGCGCCCTGGAAGGGCCTGCCATTCTGACTCCCTGCTATCCCCCTCTGTCTCTCCCGCCAGTACCTCCTGCACTACCTGGTCTCGCTGAAGAACTGGATGAACAGTCACGTGTGGGAGCGGACGCCAGTCGCGGTTACTGCCTGGGCCGCGCTTCGTGACAGCTACCACGGCACCGTGTGCCTGAGGTACCCTCCCCAGCACGTCGCCATCGCCGCCCTCTACTTCGCCCTCCTCTGCTACGGGGTGGAGGTGCCCGGGGACGGCGCGGGGGAGAGGACCTGGTGGCAGGTGAGTCGAGGCACCTCCGAACCCACGTCTCCCCTCCTCCTCCAGCCTGTTACATGGGAACACGAGGCCATTCAGCCCCTCCTCCTCCAGCCTGTTGGGTTGACAGAGAGGGGCAAAGGAGGTTCCGGTGTTTATTGGGTAGGGCAAGGGTCAACCCCATCTTTGACCGGGGTCGAGGGTGAGACCGGGCGATGGGAGGGGGAGGGGGTGGGTTGGGGGCACCGCTGGCGAATCCGAACTTGACCTGACGACAGGCGAATGGTCTCTTTGCGCCCACCCACCCCCTCCCCCTCCCCCTCCCCCTCCCCCACCCCTTCCCCCTCCCCCTCCCCCTCCCCCCACACAGGTCTTCAGTGAAGGAGTGACCAAATCCATCATGGACGCCATTGTGGAGGAGATCGTGGAAATCTACGAGATGGACGCCAAGGCCTGAGGGGGGAGGAGGGGGGGGGGAAGGAAAAGGGTGTGGTTGAGAGTAGGGGGGCGCCCCCACCACTCCCAACCCCCCCAGCCCCTTCGGCATTCCGGAAGCTTCCAGAACCTCTAAGAAGGCCCGAAATCCAGAGACGTCGGTGGAGTTGGGGGGGGAATTGGACTCAACGTGGTGGGGTATCTTTCCGATAGTCGGGTGTGGGGTGTGTGCAGACATTCACCCCCCCCCCCCCCCCCACCACTAACCTCGCGTCGTTACGGGTTATTAAAGGTTTACCCAACCCACCCACCACTGGAGCCATCTTTCTTTTTCTGGCCAAACCCACTGCGTGTGGCCTCGCGGTTGACGGTCAGACCTCATTCGGGAGGTCAGAGGGCGCGGGTCCCGCAACGAGTGACGCTTCCCCCACCCCCCACCACCGTCTCCTCGCTGTCCTCCCCCTCCCCCCTCCCACCGTCTCCTCGCTGTCCTCCCCCTCCCCCCCACACTGTCTCCTCGCTGTCCTCCCCCTCCCCCCCCACCGTCTCCTCACTGTCCTCCCCCTCCCCCCTCCCACCGTCTCCTCGCTGTCCTCCCCCTCCCCCCACCGTCTCCTCACTGTCCTCCCCCTCCCCCCCTCCCCCCCACCATCTCCTCACTGTCCTCCCCTCCCCTCCCCCCCACCGTCTCCTCGCTGTCCTCCCCCTCCCCCCCCACCGTCTCCTCACTGTCCTCCCCCTCCCCCACACCGTCTCCTCGCTGTCCTCCCCCTCCTCTCCCACCATCTCCTCACTGTCCTTCCCAACCCCTCTCCCCCCCCCACCGTCTCCTCACTGTCCTCACCCTCCCCCCCACCGTCTCCTCGCTGTCCTCCCCCACCCCCAAGGACTCTTGTCCCACCATCGACGAGGCAAGACGTTTAGGGAATACTCCCCACTTGCCCTGGTTGGGGGCGGTGGGGTTTGGTGGTGGGGAGGGGCGAAATTGAGTGGCTCCCACAACACTCGAGATACCCGACACCGTCAGGGAACAATGCAGCTCCCTCTACCCCCACCCCAATCGACACAGTAACCCCCATCTCCCACCCCCCCGAGGTAGCTGGGCTCATTAGGAATGCCCGGCTGGGCTCCAACACTCCCTCCCTCCCACCCCCGAGGTAGCTGGGCTCATTAGGAATGCCCGGCTGGGCTCCAACACTCCCTCCCTCCCTCCCCCGAAGTAGCTGGGCTCATTAGGAATGCCCGGCTGGGCTCCAACACTCACTCCCTCCCTCCCCCCCGAGGGAGCTGGGCTCATTAGGAATGTGGTTGGTAAAGCCGGTAGGAACAATCGCCGGGGAATGGGTGGGGTGGATGACACCAGGCGATGGTGGGACCGGGTTGGGAACCCTCGCCCCCCCCCCCCCCCCGGGTCTGGTCTCCCTCTCAAAGGCCATGGGCGGGAGGCCACTCTGCCACGGTGCACCAGACTATCCCCGGGAACAACCAGAGGGTGGGGGGGGAGACGGGGAGGCTTGACGTGGTGGGGGGTGGGGCTAGCAGGACAAAGAGGGACAGAATGGTCTCTGCCTCAATTGGTTCGTATTGGACAGAGTCCCTGGGGTCCTCCAGGGGGACAGGGGGCGCCGCAGTGTCCCCCCCGGGGTCCTCTGGGGGACAGGGGGCGCCGCAGTGTCCCCCCGGGGTCCTCCAGGGGGACAGGGGGCGCCGCAGTGTCCCCCCCGGGGTCCTCCAGGGACAGGGGGCGCCGCAGTGTCCCCCCCGGGGTCCCCCAGGGGCGCCGCAGTGTCCTCCAGGGGGCGCCGCAGTGTCCTCCAGGGGGACAGGGGGCGCCGCAGTGTCCCCCCCGGGGTCCTCCAGGGGGACAGGGGGCGCCGCAGTGTCCCCCCGGGGGCGCCGCAGTGTCCCCCCCGGGGTCCTCCAGGGGGACAGGGGGCGCCGCAGTGTCCCCCCGGGGGCGCCGCAGTGTCCCCCCCCAGGGTCCTCCAGGGGGACAGGGGGCACCGCAGTGTCCTCCAGGGGGACAGGGGGCGCCGCAGTGTCCCCCTGGGGTCCTCCAGGGTGACAGGGGGCGCCGCAGTGTCCCCCCAGGGTCCTCCACGGGACGGGGGCGCCGCAGTGTCCTCCAGGGGGACAGGGGGCGCCGCAGTGTCCCCCCAGGGTCCTCCACGGGGACGGGGGCGCCGCAGTGTCCTCCAGGGGGACAGGGGGCGCCGCAGTGTCACCCCGGGGTCCTCCAGGGGGACAGGGGGCGCCGCAGTGTCCCCCCGGGGTCCTCCAGGGGGACAGGGGGCGCCGCAGTGTCCCCCCGGGGTCCTCCAGGGGGACAGGGGGCGCCGCAGTGTCCCCCCGGGGTCCTCCAGGGGGACAGGGGGCGCCGCAGTGTCACCCCGGGGTCCTCCAGGGGGACAGGGGGCGCCGCAGTGTCCCCCCGGGGTCCTCCAGGGGGACAGGGGGCGCCGCAGTGTCCCCCCGGGGTCCTCCAGGGGGACAGGGGGCGCCGCAGTGTCCCCCCGGGGTCCTCCAGGGTGACAGGGGGCGCCGCAGTGTCCTCCAGGGTGACAGGGGGCGCCGCAGTTTCCCCCCGGGGTCCTCCAGGGCGACAGGGGGCGCTGCCATCCACCGGGGGGGGCCGGAGCTGAATCCGATGTGGATCGGGGCGGGGCTTCGGGACGCAGGCCGGCCGCGTCGTCTTTGCCCTTGCGCGCTGCTGGCTTTGGACGGGGGCGGAAGTGACGTCTCGCCCCTTTCGTTTCCCTGGGGGGGAATCGGGGCGGAAGTGATGACCCAGTGCAGCAGCCCAGCCGGAAGCGACGTTCGCACGCTGGCGATCTGACCGCAGGCGAAGCGGGGCGGAAGTGACGCCTGCCGGCGGCGCTGAACGGGGCAAGTCATGCGGGGCGGAAGTGACGCCTGCCGGCGAGCGTTGGACCGGTAAGTGAAGCGGGGCGGATACGACGTCACAGCGGACCCCGTGTGGGCGGGTCTCCGCTGGCCGGAAGTCGGCTCCCCCCGCAGTCAGGGAGGGAGCGGAAGTGGCCGTCGCTAGGGGAGGCCTAGCTGCTCCTGGTGAAGCCTGAGGCGGGAGAGAGATGGAGCTGGAGCGGCCGGTGAGCGCACGGGGGGGTAGTCTCTGACAGTTTAAATAAAACAGAGGGCGGTGGGATTGTCCGTTGTTTAAACTGGGGGAGGAGGCGGGGAAACAGTGACTGGGACTGAGACAATAAATAAACAAATAAATAAATACTGGGGGGGAGGGAGCACCCTCAGAGCTGACCCTCCAACAGTGCCTGCGGTGACCTCTGACCCTCGAACAGTGCCCATGGTGACCTCTGACCCTCCAACAGTGCCTGCGGTGACCTCTGACCCTCGAACAGTGCCCATGGTGACCTCTGACCCTCGAACAGTGGCTGCGGTGACCTCTGACCCTCGAACAGTGCCTGCGGTGACCTCTGACCCTTTGACAGTTCCTGCGGTGACCTCTGACCCTCGAACAGTGCCCATGGTGACCTCTGACCCTCGAACAGTGCCCACAGTGACCTCTGACCCTTTGACAGTTCCTGCGGTGAGCTCTGACCCTCGAACAGTGCCCATGGTGACCTCTGACCCTTTGACAGTGGCCGCGGTGAACAGTGGCCGCGGTGAACTCGGTCTCTCTGGCCGTGCCGGCGGTGACCTCTGACCCTTCGACTGTGCCCGCGGTGACCTCCGACCTTTCGACGGCTCCCTCGGACGACCCTGCGACATTGACCACGGTGACCCCTGGACGTTGCTCGTGCGGTGACTTCCGACCCTGGGACAGTGGCCCCCCCACCCCCCCCGGGACGGTGCCCGCGGTGAACTCTGACCTTCCTCCTGCAGGGCGCGGTGTCCGGTGAGGCGGTGACCCCGGATGCCTCTGGCCTGGAAGAGTTGGAGCCGATGGAGTCCGACGCGGCGAACGCTCCTGTCTACTGCGTCTGCCGACGGCCCGACATCAACTGCTTCATGATGTGAGTCAGCGCGGACTGCCTTACCCCCTTCCCCCCCCCCCCCCCCCACTGCCTGGCCTCCGTGGGAGGGGGAAGGATTGGGGGCCGAGGGGCCGAATAGCCTGCCCCTTCCCGGGGCCGCAGCGCCCTCCACCTTCCGATTCCCGAACACCCTCCCTGTCAAAACCTCGAGGGTCCGAGCCTGGGGCCACACCGTCTCCCTTCGCCCCCCCCCCCTCCGGCTCAAAGTGAGCGTCGCATAAGCTTCATTTGGGACCACCCCCTTCAGGGGCGATGCCCCTTGGACGGGTGTCATGGTGGGGGGCTGCAAAGGCACACGTCGTACAGAGTTAAAGATCACACAAACTCCAGGCCATAGTCACAGCGCGGAAACAGACCCTTCGGCCCATCCCATCCATGCTACCCTAACCGAATCCAGTTCCTCCCGTTTGCCAGCACTCGCCCCCATCTCCCCCTAACCCCTTCCTATCCATGTCCGCCCCCCCATCCTTTTAAATGTCATTGTACCAGCCCCCCCACCACTTCCTCTGGCAGCTCGTTCCACACACGCACCACCCTCTGGGGGGATAAAAGTTACCCCTCGGGTCCCTTTCCCCCCTCTCACCTTAAACCTACCCCCCTCTAGTTCTGGGCTCCCCCACCCCAGGGGAAAAGACCTTGTCTATTTACCCTATCCATGTCCCCCTCCTCATGATTTTATAAACCTCTCGTTCTGGACCCTCCAACTTCCTTGTAAATCTTTTCTGATCCCTTTCAAGTTTCCCAACATCCTTCCTGGAGCGGGGCGACCAGAATCGAACGCGGTATTCCCAAAGCGGCCTCACCGATACAGCCACAACATGACCTCCCAACCCCTGTCCTCAATACTCTGACCAATAAAGGAAAGCATACCAAACACCTCCTTCACTCTCCTATCTACCGGCGACTCCACTTTCAACAACAGTCCTTATTGTGTGTATCTCTCTCTCTCTCTCGATCTCATAGAATATATAACAGTACAGCGCAGTACAGGCCCTCGGCCCCTCGATGTTGCACTGCCCTGTGAAACCAATCTGAAGCCCATCCCACCTACACTATTCCGTTATCATCCCTACACTTATCCAATGCCCCTAAAGTTGGTGAGTCTACTCCTGTTACAGGCAGTGCGTTCCACACCCCCTCCTACTCTCTGAGTAAAGAAACTCCCTCTGCCATCTGTCCTGTATCTATCACCCCCCCTCAATTTAAAGCTGTGTCCCCTCGTGCTAGCCCATCACCATCCGAGGGAAAAGCCTCTCACTGCCCACCCGATCTCACCCTTGGATTATCTTGTGTGTCTTGATTCAGTCACCTCTCAAACTTTTCCTCTCTCTGTCCTTGTCTGTGTGTGTGTGTGTGTCTCTCTCTTTCTCTCTCTCTCTCTCTCCCCCCTCTCCCCCCCCACCATCAGTCTCGCTCTCTCTGTCTGTCTATGTCTCTCTCGCTCTCTCGCCTCTCTCTCTCTCTCTCTCTCTCTCTGTCTCCCTGTCTCGCTCGCTCTCTCTGTCTCTCTTTCCCCCCCCCCCCCATGTCTCTGTCTCCCCTCTGTGTCTCTCTGTCTCTGCCTGTCTGTCTCTCTCTCCTTCCCCCACCCATCTCTGTCTCCCCCTGTGTCTCTCCCTCTCATTCCCCTGTGTCTCTCTCTGTCTGTGTCTGTCTGTCTGTCTCTCTCCCCATGTCTCTGTCTCCCCTCTGTGTCTCTCCCTCCCATTCCCCTGTGTCTCTCTCTGTCTGTGTCTGTCTGTCTCTCTCCCCATGTCTCTGTCTCCCCCCTGTGTCTCTCCCTCTCATTCCCCTGTGTCTCTCTCTGTCTGTCTGTCTCTCTCCCCATGTCTCTGTCTCCCCTCTATATCTCTCCCTCTCATTCCCCTGTGTCTCTCTCTGTCTGTGTCTATCTGTCTGTCTCTCTCCCCATGTCTCTGTCTCCCCTCTGGGTCTCTCTCCCCCCCCTCCCCCGTGCCTCCCTCTATCTCTCTGTCTCTGTCTCTCTCCCCATGTCTCTGTCTCCCCTCTATATCTCTCCCTCTCATTCCCCTGTGTCTCTCTCTGTCTGTGTCTATCTGTCTGTCTCTCTCCCCATGTCTCTGTCTCCCCTCTGTGTCTCTCCCTCCCATTCCCCTGTGTCTCTCTCTGTCTGTGTCTGTCTGTCTCTCTCCCCATGTCTCTGTCTCCCCCCTGTGTCTCTCCCTCTCATTCCCCTGTGTCTCTCTCTGTCTGTCTGTCTCTCTCCCC
>NW_026868756.1:0-14597 GCF_020745735.1 Hemiscyllium ocellatum
ATCACATCACAATCACATCACAATCACATCACATCACAATCACATCACAATCACATCACAATCACATCACAATCACATCACATCACATCACATCACAAAACAACACAATCACATCACAATCACAATCACATCACAATCACATCACATCACATCAGAATCTCATCACAACCACAATCACATCACAATCACATCACAATCACACACAATCACATCACATCACATCACAATCACAATCACATCACAATCACATCACAATCACAATCACAATCACAATCACATCACAATCACATCACAATCACATCACAATCACATCACATCACATCACAATCACATCACAATCACAATCACATCACAATCACATCACAATCACAATCACATCACAATCACAATCACAATCACATCACAATCACATCACATCACATCACAATCACATCACATCACAATCACATCACAATCACAATCACATCACAATCACATCACAATCACATCACATCACATCACAATCACAATCACATCACAATCACATCACAATCACAATCACAATCACAATCACATCACAATCACATCACAATCACATCACATCACATCACAATCACATCACAATCACAATCACATCACAATCACATCACAATCACATCACAATCACAATCACATCACAATCACATCACAATCAAATCACAATCACATCACAATCACATCACAATCACATCACATCACAATCACAATCACATCACAATCACATCACAATCACATCACAATCACAATCACATCACAATCACAATCACATCACAATCACATCACAATCACAATCACATCACAATCACATCACAATCACAATCACATCACAATCACATCACAATCACATCACAATCACATCACATCACATCACAATCACATCACAATCACAATCACATCACACTCACATCACAATCACAATCACATCACAATCACAATCACATCACAATCACATCACAATCACATCACAATCACATCACAATCACATCACAATCACATCACATCACAATCACAATCACATCACAATCACATCACAATCACATCACAATCACAATCACATCACAATCACATCACAATCACAATCACATCACAATCACATCACAATCACAATCACATCACAATCACATCACATCACAATCACAATCACAATCACAATCACATCACAATCACATCACATCACAATCACATCACAATCACATCACAATCACATCACAATCACATCACAATCACATCACATCACATCACAATCACAATCACATCACAATCACATCACAATCACATCACAATCACAATCACATCACAATCACATCACATCACATCACATCACATCACAATCACATCACAATCACAATCACATCACAATCACATCACAATCACACACATCACATCACAATCACATCACATCACATCACAATCACATCACATCACATCACAATCACATCACATCACAATCACATCACAATCACAATCACATCACAATCACATCACAATCACAATCACATCACAATCACATCACAATCACATCACAATCACATCACATCAAATCACATCACAACACATCACAATCACAATCACATCACATCACATCACATCACAATCACAATCACATCACAATCACAATCACATCACAATCACAATCACATCACAATCACATCACAATCACATCACAATCACATCACATCACATCACAATACCATCACAAAACAACACAATCACATCACAATCACAATCACATCACAATCACATCACATCACATCACAATCACATCACAATCACAATCACATCACAATCACATCACAATCACATCACAATCACACACAATCACATCACATCACATCACAATCACAATCACATCACAATCACATCACATCACAATCACATCACATCACAATCACATCACAATCACAATCACATCACAATCACATCACAATCACATCACATCACAATCACATCACAATCACAATCACAATCACAATCACAATCACATCACAATCACAATCACATCACAATCACATCACAATCACATCACTCACAATCACATCACAATCACATCACATCACATCACAATCACAATCACATCACAATCACATCACAATCACAATCACATCACAATCACATCACAATCACATCAAATCACATCACATCACATCACATCACATCACAATCACATTCACATCACAATCACATCACAATCACATCACAATCACATCACAATCACATCACATCACATCACACTCACATCACAATCACAATCACATCACAATCACATCACAACACAATCACACTACAATCACATCACAATCACATCACATCACATCACATCACATCACAATCACATCACAATCACAATCACATCACAATCACAATCACATCACAATCACAATCACATCACAATCACATCACAATCACATCACATCACATCAAAACCACAATCACATCACAATCACAATCACATCACAATCACATCACAATCACATCACAATCACATCACAATCACAATCACATCACAATCACATCACAATCACATCACATCACAATCACAATCACAATCACATCACAATCACATCACATCACAATCACAATCACATCACAAACACAATCACATCACAATCACATCACATCACAATCACATCACATCACATCACAATCACATCACATCACAATCACATCACAATCACCATCACATCACAATCACAATCACATCACAATCACATCACATCACATCACAATCACATCACAATCACAATCACATCACAATCACATCACAATCACATCACAATCACAATCACATCACAATCACATCACAATCACAATCACATCACAATCACATCACATCACAATAACAACACATCACAATCACAATCACATCACAATCACATCACAATCACATCACAATCACATCACATCACAATCACAATCACATCACAATCACATCACAATCACATCACACCACAATCACAATCACATCACAATCACATCACAATCACAAACACATCACAATCACATCACAATCACATCACAATCACATCACATCACATCACAATCACATCACATCACAATCACATCACAATCACAATCACATCACAATCACAATCACATCACAATCACAATCACATCACAATCACAATCACATCACAATCATTATCACATCACAATCACATCACAATCACATCACAATCACATCACATCAAATCACAATCACATCACTTCACATCACAATCACATCACATCACAATCACATCACAATCACAATCACATCACAATCACATCACAATCACAATCACATCACAATCACATCACAATCACATCACAATCACAATCACATTCACATCACAATCACAATCACATCACAATCACAATCACATCACAATCACAATCACATCACAATCACAATCACATCACAATCACATCACATCACAATCACATCACAATCACATCACATCAAATCACAATCACATCACATCACATCACAATCACATCACAATCACAATCACATCACAATCAAAATCACATCACAATCACATCACAATCACATCACATCACATCAAAACCACAATCACATCACAATCACAATCACATCACAATCACATCACAATCACATCACAATCACATCACAATCACAATCACATCACAATCACATCACAATCACATCACATCACAATCACATCACAATCACATCACAATCACAATCACATCACAATCACATCACAATCACATCACAATCACATCACATCACAATCACAATCACATCACAATCACATCACAATCACATCACATCACAACACAATCACATCACAATCACAATCACATCACAATCACATCACAATCACAATCACATCACAATCACATCACAATCACATCACAATCACATCACATCAAATCACATCACAACACATCACAATCACAATCACATCACATCACAATCACAATCACATCACAATCACAATCACATCACAATCACAATCACATCACAATCACATCACAATCACATCACAATCACATCACATCACATCACAATCACATCACAAAAACAACACAATCACATCACAATCACAATCACATCACAATCACAATCACATCACAATCACATCACAATCACATCACAATCACATCACATCACATCACAATCACATCACAAAACAACACAATCACATCACAATCACAATCACATCACAATCACATCACATCACATCACATCACATCACAATCACATCACAATCACAATCACATCACAATCACATCACAATCACATCACAATCACAATCACATCACAATCACATCACAATCACAATCACATCACAATCACATCACAATCACATCACAATCACATCACATCAAAATCACATCACGAACACATCACAATCACAATCACATCACATCACATCACAATCACAATCACATCACAATCACATCACAATCACATCACATCACATCACAATCACATCACAAAAACAACACAATCACATCACAATCACAATCACATCACAATCACATCACATCACATCACATCACATCACAATCACATCACAATCACAATCACATCACAATCACATCACATCACAATCACATCACAATCACATCACAATCACAATCACAATCACATCACAATCACATCACAATCACATCACAATCACATCACAATCACATCACATCACAATCACAATCACATCACAATCACATCACAATCACATCACAATCACATCACATCACATTCACATCACAAAAACAACACAATCACATCACAATCACAATCACATCACAATCACATCACATCACATCACATCACATCACAATCACATCACAATCACAATCACATCACAATCACATCACAATCACATCACAATCACACACAATCACATCACATCACATCACAATCACAATCACATCACAATCACATCACAATCACAATCACATCACAATCACATCACAATCACATCACAATCACATCACATCACATCACAATCACATCACAATCACAATCACATCACAATCACATCACAATCACAATCACATCACAATCACATCACAATCACAATCACATCACAATCACATCACAATCACAATCACATCACAATCACATCACAATCACATCACAATCACATCACATCACAATCACAATCACATCACAATCACATCACAATCACAATCACATCACAATCACATCACAATCACAATCACATCACAATCACATCACAATCACATCACAATCACATCACAATCACATCACAATCACAATCACATCACAATCACAATCACATCACAATCACATCACAATCACATCACAATCACATCACATCACATCACAATCACATCACAAAAACAACACAATCACATCACAATCACAATCACATCACAATCACATCACATCACATCACATCACATCACAATCACATCACAATCACAATCACATCACAATCACATCACAATCACATCACAATCACACACAATCACATCACATCACATCACAATCACAATCACAATCACAATCACATCACAATCACATCACAATCACACACAATCACATCACAATCACATCACATCACAATCACAATCACATCACAATCACATCACAATCACATCACAATCACATCACATCACAACACAATCACATCACAATCACATCACAATCACAATCACATCACAATCACAATCACATCACAATCACATCACAATCACATCACAATCACATCACAATCACATCACATCACATCACAATCACATCACAATCACAATCACATCACAATCACATCACAATCACATCACATCACATCACAATCACATCACAATCACAATCACATCACAATCACATCACAATCACAATCACATCACAATCACATCACAATCACATCACAATCACATCACATCAAAATCACATCACAACACATCACAATCACAATCACATCACATCACAATCACAATCACATCACAATCACAATCACATCACAATCACAATCACAATCACATCACAAAAACATCACAATCACATCACAATCACAATCACATCACAATCACATCACATCACATCACATCACATCACAATCACATCACAATCACAATCACATCACAATCACATCACAATCACATCACAATCACATCACAATCACATCACATCACATCACATCACAATCACAATCACATCACAATCACATCACAATCACATCACAATCACATCACAATCACATCACATCACACTCACATCACAATCACAATCACATCACAATCACATCACATCACAATCACATCACAATCACATCACAATCACATCACATCACATCACATCACATCACAATCACATCACATTACATCACAATCACATCACAATCACAATCACATCACAATCACAATCACATCACAATCACATCACAATCACATCACAATCACAATCACATCACAATCACATCACAATCACATCACAATCACATCACAATCACAATCACATCACAATCACATCACATCACATCACATCACAATCACAATCACATCACAATCACAATCACAATCACAATCACATCACAATCACATCACATCACAATCACAATCACATCACAAACACAATCACATCACAATCACATCACAATACAATCACATCACATCACATCACAATCACATCACATCACAATCACATCACAATCACATCACATCACAATCACAATCACATCACAATCACATCACATCACATCACAATCACATCACAATCACAATCACATCACATCACAATCACAATCACATCACAATCACAATCACATCACAATCACATCACAATCACAATCACATCACAATCACATCACATCACATCACTCTCACATCACAATCACAATCACATCACAATCACATCACATCACATCACATTACAATCACATCACAATCACATCACATCACAATCACATCACAATCACATCACAATCACAATCACATCACAATCACAATCACATCACAATCACATCACATCACAACAAAACCACAATGACATCACAATCACAATCACATCACAATCACATCACAATCACACACAATCACATCACATCACATCACAATCACAATCACAATCACAATCACATCACAATCACATACCAATCACATCACAATCACATCACAATCACATCACATCACAATCACAATCACATCACAATCACATCACAATCACATCACAATCACATCACATCACAACACAATCACATCACAATCACATCACAATCACAATCACATCACAATCATATCACAATCACAATCACATCACAATCACATCACAATCACATCACAATCACATCACATTAAAATCACATCACACAACACATCACAATCACAATCACATCACAATCACATCACAATCACAATCACATCACAATCACAATCACATCACAATCACAATCACACATCACATCACAATCACATCACAATCACATCACAATCACATCACAATCACATCACAATCACATCACAAAAAAACACCATCACATCACAATCACAATCACATCACAATCACATCACATTTATTACATCACATCACAATCACATCACAATCACAATCACATCACAATCACATCACAATCACATCACAATCACATCACATCACATCACACTCACATCACAATCACAATCACATCACAATCACAGTCACATCACAATCACATCACAATCACATCACAATCACATCACATCACATCACATCACATCACAATCACATCACATTACATCACAATCACATCACAATCACAATCACATCACAATCAAAATCACATCACAATCACATCACAATCACATCACATCACATCAAAACCACAATCACATCACAATCACAATCACATCACAATCACATCACAATCACATCACAATCACATCACAATCACAATCACATCACAATCACATCACAATCACATCACATCACAATCACAATCACATCACAATCACAATCACATCACAATCACATCACATCACAATCACAATCACATCACAAACACAATCACATCACAATCACATCACATTACAATCACATCACATCACATCACAATCACATCACATTACAATCACATCACAATCACCATCACATCACAATCACAATCACATCACAATCACATCACATCACATCACAATCACATCAAAATCACAATCACATCACAATCACATCACAATCACATCACAATCACAATCACATCACAATCACATCACAATCACAATCACATCACAATCACATCACATCACAATCACGAACACATCACAATCACAATCACATCACAATCACATCACAATCACATCACATCACAATCACAATTCCATCACAATCACATCACAATCACATCACACCACAATCACAATCACATCACAATCACATCACAATCACAAACACATCACAATCACATCACAATCACATCACAATCACATCACATCACATCACAATCACATCACATCACAATCACATCACATCACAATCACATCACAATCACAATCACATCACAATCACAATCACATCACAATCACAATCACATCACAATCACAATCACATCACAATCACATCACAATCACATCACAATCACATCACATCAAATCACAATCACATCACTTCACATCACAATCACATCACATCACAATCACATCACAATCACAATCACATCACAATCACATCACAATCACAATCACATCACAATCACATCACAATCACATCACAATCACAATCACATCACATCACAATCACATCACATCACAATCACATCACAATCACAATCACAATCACATCACATCACAATCACAATCACATCACAATCACATCACAATCACATCACAATCACAATCACATCACAATCACATCACAATCACATCACAATCACATCACATCACAATCACAATCACATCACAATCACATCACAATCACAATCACATCACAATCACATCACAATCACAATCACATCACAATCACATCACAATCACATCACAATCACATCACATTAAATCACATCACAACACATCACAATCACAATCACATCACATCACATCACAATCACAATCACATCACAATCACAATCACATCACAATCACAATCACATCACAATCACATCACAATCACATCACAATCACATCACATCACATCACAATAACATCACAAAACAACACAATCACATCACAATCACAATCACATCACAATCACATCACATCACATCACATCACAATCACATCACAATCACAATCACATCACAATCACATCACAATCACATCACAATCACACACAATCACATCACATCACATCACAATCACAATCACAATCACATCACAATCACATAACAATCAATCACAATCACATCACAATCACATCACATCACAATCACAATCACATCACAATCACATCACAATCACATCACATCACAACACAATCACATCACAATCACATCACAATCACAATCACATCACAATCACATCACAATCACAATCACATCACAATCACATCACAATCACATCACAATCACATCACATTAAAATCACATCACGAACACATCACAATCACAATCACATCACATCACAATCACAATCACATCACAATCACAATCACATCACAATCACAATCACAATCACATCACAATCACATCACAATCACATCACAATCACATCACATCACATCACATCACAATCACATCACAAAAACAACACAATCACATCACAATCACAATCACATCACAATCACATCACATCACATCACATCACATCACAATCACATCACAATCACAATCACATCACAATCACATCACAATCACATCACAATCACATCACATCACATCACAATCACAATCACAATCACAATCACATCACAATCACATCACAATCACATCACAATCACATCACAATCACATCACATCACAATCACAATCACATCACAATCACATCACAATCACATCACAATCACATCACATCACATCACATCACAAAAACAACACAATCACATCACAATCACAATCACATCACAATCACATCACATCACATCACAATCACATCACAATCACAATCACATCACAATCACATCACAATCACATCACAATCACACACAATCACATCACATCACAATCACAATCACATCACAATCACATCACAATCACAATCACAATCACATCACAATCACATCACAATCACATCACAATCACATCACATCACATCACAATCACATCACAATCACAATCACATCACAATCACATCACAATCACAATCACATCACAATCACAATCACAATCACATCACAATCACATCACATCACATCACAATCACATCACATCACAATCACATCACAATCACAATCACATCACAATCACATCACAATCACATCACATCACATCACAATCACAATCACATCACAATCACATCACAATCACAATCACAATCACATCACAATCACATCACAATCACATCACAATCACATCACATCACATCACAATCACATCACAATCACAATCACATCACACTCACATCACAATCACAATCACATCACAATCACAATCACATCACAATCACATCACAATCACATCACAATCACATCACAATCACATCACAATCACATCACATCACAATCACAATCACATCACAATCACATCACAATCACAATCACATCACAATCACATCACAATCACAATCACATCACAATCACATCACAATCACAATCACAATCACATCACAATCACATCACAATCACATCACAATCACATCACATCACATCACAATCACATCACAATCACAATCACATCACAATCACAATCACATCACAATCACAATCACATCACAATCACAATCACATCACAATCACATCACATCACAATCACATCACAATCACATCACAATCACATCACATCAAATCACAATCACATCACATCACATCACAATCACAATCACATCACAATCACATCACAATCACATCACAATCACAATCACATCACATCACAATCACATCACATCACAATCACATCACAATCACAATCACAATCACATCACATCACATCACAATCACAATCACATCACAATCACATCACAATCACAATCACATCACAATCACAATCACATCACAATCACATCACAATCACATCACAATCACATCACATCACAATCACAATCACATCACAATCACATCACAATCACAATCACATCACAATCACATCACAATCACAATCACATCACAATCACATCACAATCACATCACAATCACATCACATTAAAATCACATCACGAACACATCACAATCACAATCACATCACATCACATCACAATCACAATCACATCACAATCACAATCACATCACAATCACAATCACATCACAATCACATCACAATCACATCACAATCACATCACATCACATCACAATAACATCACAAAAACAACACAATCACATCACAATCACAATCACATCACAATCACATCACATCACATCACATCACATCACAATCACATCACAATCACAATCACATCACAATCACATCACAATCACATCACAATCACACACAATCACATCACATCACATCACAATCACAATCACAATCACAATCACATCACAATCACATAACAATCTAATCACAATCACATCACAATCACATCACATCACAATCACAATCACATCACAATCACATCACAATCACATCACAATCACATCACATCACAACACAATCACATCACAATCACATCACAATCACAATCACATCACAATCACATCACAATCACAATCACATCACAATCACATCACAATCACATCACAATCACATCACATTAAAATCACATCACAACACATCACAATCACATCACATCACATCACATCACAATCACATCACATCAACATCACAATCACATCACAATCACAATCACATCACAATCACATCACATCACATCACATCACATCACAATCACATCACAATCACAATCACATCACAATCACATCACAATCACATCACAATCACATCACATCACATCACATCACAATCACAATCACAATCACATCACAATCACATAACAATCACATCACAATCACATCACAATCACATCACATCACAATCACATCACAATCACATCACAATCACATCACAATCACATCACATCACATTAACATCACAAAAACAACACAATCACATCACAATCACAATCACATCACAATCACATCACATCACATCACAATCACATCACAATCACAATCACATCAAATCACATCACAATCACATCACAATCACATCACATCACATCACAATCACAATCACATCACAATCACATCACAATCACAATCACAATCACAATCACATCACAATCACATCACAATCACATCACAATCACATCACATCACATCACAATCACATCACAATCACAATCACATCACAATCACATCACAATCACAATCACATCACAATCACAATCACAATCACATCACAATCACATCACATCACATCACAATCACATCACATCACAATCACATCACAATCACAATCACATCACAATCACACACAATCACATCACATCACATCACAATCACAATCACATCACAATCACATCACAATCACAATCACAATCACAATCACATCACAATCACATCACAATCACATCACATCACATCACAATCACATCACAATCACAATCACATCACAATCACATCACAATCACATCACAATCACAATCACATCACAATCACATCACAATCAAATCACAATCACATCACAATCACATCACAATCACATCACATCACAATCACAATCACATCACAATCACATCACAATCACATCACAATCACAATCACATCACAATCACAATCACATCACAATCACATCACAATCACAATCACATCACAATCACATCACAATCACAATCACATCACAATCACATCACAATCACATCACAATCACATCACATCACATCACAATCACATCACAATCACAATCACATCACACTCACATCACAATCACAATCACATCACAATCACAATCACATCACAATCACATCACAATCACATCACAATCACATCACAATCACATCACAATCACATCACATCACATCACAATCACATCACAATCACATCACAATCACATCACAATCACAATCACATCACAATCACATCACAATCACAATCACATCACAATCACATCACAATCACAATCACATCACAATCACATCACATCACAATCACAATCACAATCACAATCACATCACAATCACATCACATCACAATCACATCACAATCACATACCAATCACATCACAATCACATCACAATCACATCACATCACATCACAATCACAATCACATCACAATCACATCACAATCACATCACAATCACAATCACATCACAATCACATCACATCACATCACATCACATCACAATCACATCACAATCACAATCACATCACAATCACATCACAATCACACACAATCACATCACAATCACATCACATCACATCACAATCACATCACTTCACATCACAATCACATCACATCACAATCACATCACAATCACAATCACATCACAATCACATCACAATCACAATCACATCACAATCACATCACAATCACATCACAATCACATCACATTAAAATCACATCACAATCACATCACAATCACATCACAATCACAATCACAATAACATCACAATCACAATCACATCACAATCACAATCACATCACAATCACATCACAATCACATCACAATCACATCACATCACATCACAATACCATCACAAAAACAACACAATCACATCACAATCACAATCACATCACAATCACATCACATCACATCACAATCACATCACAATCACAATCACATCACAATCACATCACAATCACATCACAACACACACACAATCACATCACATCACATCACAATCACAATCACATCACAATCACATCACATCACAATCACATCACATCACAATCACATCACAATCACAATCACATCACAATCACATCAAACAATCACATCACATCACAATCACATCACAATCACAATCACAATCACAATCACAATCACATCACAATTACAATCACATCACAATCACATCACAATCACATCACAACACAATCACATCACAATCACATCACATCACATCACAATCACAATCACATCACAATCACATCACAATCACAATCACATCACAATCACATCACAACACATCAAATCACATCACATCACAATCACATCACATCACAATCACATTCACATCACAATCACATCACAATCACATCACAATCACATCACAATCACATCACATCACATCACACTCACATCACAATCACAATCACAATCACATCGGAATCACAGTCACAACACAATCACACTACAATCACATCACAATCACATCACATCAGATCACATCACATCACAATCACATCACATTACATCACAATCACATCACAATCACAATCACATCACAATCAAAATCACATCACAATCACATCACAATCACATCACATCACATCAAAACCACAATCACAATCACAATCACAATCACATCACAATCACATCACAATCACTTCACAATCACATCACAATCACAATCACATCACAATCACATCACCATCACATCACATCACAATCACAATCACATCACATCACAATCACATCACATCACAATCACAATCACATCACAA
>NW_026868757.1:0-14507 GCF_020745735.1 Hemiscyllium ocellatum
CTCTCGCTCGCTCCAGTGCACTCGCACTCTCTATCTCTCGCTCGCTCCAGTGCACTCGCACTCTCTCTCTCTCGCTCGCTCCAGTGCACTCGCACTCTCTCTCTCTCTCTCTCCAGTGCACTCGCACTCTCTATCTCTCTCTCTCTCCAGTGCACTCGCACTCTCTATCTCTCTCTCTCTCCAGTGCACTCGCACTCTCTATCTCTCGCTCGCTCCAGTGCGCTCGCACTCTCTATCTCTCGCTCGCTCCAGTGCGCTCGCACTCTCTCTCTCTCTCTCTCTCTCCAGTGCACTCGCACTCTCTCTCTCTCTCGCTCGCTCCAGTGCGCTCGCACTCGCTCTCTCGCTCGGTCCAGTGCGCTCGCACTCTCTCTCTCGCTCGCTCCAGTGCGCTCGCACTCTCTCTCTCTCGCTCAATCCAGTGCGCTCGCACTCTCTCTCTCTCTCTCCAGTGCACTCGCACTCTCTCTCTCTCCAGTGCACTCGCACTCTCTCTCTCTCTCTCCAGTGCACTCGCACTCTCTCTCTCTCGCTCGCTCCAGTGCACTCGCACTCTCTATCTCTCGCTCGCTCCAGTGCGCTCGCACTCTCGCTCGCTCCAGTGCACTCGCACTCTCTATCTCTCGCTCGCTCCAGTGCACTCGCACTCTCGCTCGCTCCAGTGCGCTCGCACTCTCTCTCTCGCTCGCTCCAGTGCGCTCGCACTCTCTCTCTCGCTCGCTCCAGTGCGCTCGCACTCTCTCTCTCGCTCGGTCCAGTGCGCTCGCACTCTCTCTCTCGTTCGCTCCAGTGCGCTCGCACTCTCTCTCTCGTTCGCTCCAGTGCGCTCGCACTCTCTCTCTCGCTCAATCCAGTGCGCTCGCACTCTCTCTCTCGCTTGATCTAGTGCGCTCGCACTCTCTCTCTCGCTCGCTCTAGTGCGCTCGCACTCTCTCTCTCGCTCGCTCCAGTGCGCTCGCACTCTCTCTCTCTCCAGTGCACTCGCACTCTCTCTCTCTCTCTCCAGTGCACTCGCACTCTCTATCTCTCTCTCTCTCCAGTGCACTCGCACTCTCTCTATCTCTCGCTCGCTCCAGTGCACTCGCACTCTCTATCTCTCGCTCGCTCCAGTGCGCTCGCACTCTCGCTCGCTCCAGTGCACTCGCACTCTCTATCTCTCGCTCGCTCCAGTGCACTCGCACTCTATCTCTCGCTCGCTCCAGTGCGCTCGCACTCTCGCTCGCTCCAGTGCGCTCGCACTCTCTCTCTCTCTCTCTCTCCAGTGCACTCGCACTCTCTCTCTCTCTCGCTCGCTCCAGTGCGCTCGCACTCTCTCTCTCTCTCGCTCGCTCCAGTGCGCTCGCACTCGCTCTCTCGCTCGGTCCAGTGCGCTCGCACTCGCTCTCTCGCTCGGTCCAGTGCGCTCGCACTCTCTCTCTCGCTCGGTCCAGTGCGCTCGCACTCGCTCTCTCGCTCAATCCAGTGCGCTCGCACTCTCTCTCTCGCTTGATCCAGTGCGCTCGCACTCTCTCTCTCGCTCGCTCTAGTGCGCTCGCACTCTCTCTCTCGCTCGCTCCAGTGCGCTCGCACTCTCTCTCTCTCTCTCTCTCTCCAGTGCACTCGCACTCTCTCTCTCTCTCTCTCCAGTGCACTCGCACTCTCTATCTCTCTCTCTCTCCAGTGCACTCGCACTCTCTATCTCTCGCTCGCTCCAGTGCACTCGCACTCTCTATCTCTCGCTCGCTCCAGTGCGCTCGCACTCTCTATCTCTCGCTCGCTCCAGTGCACTCGCACTCTCTCTCTCCAGTGCACTCGCACTCTCTCTCTCTCTCCAGTGCACTCGCACTCTCTATCTCTCGCTCGCTCCAGTGCACTCGCACTCTCTATCTCTCGCTCGCTCCAGTGCGCTCGCACTCTCGCTCGCTCCAGTGCACTCGCACTCTCTATCTCTCGCTCGCTCCAGTGCACTCGCACTCTCTATCTCTCTCTCTCTCCAGTGCACTCGCACTCTCTATCTCTCGCTCGCTCCAGTGCACTCGCACTCTCTATCTCTCGCTCGCTCCAGTGCGCTCGCACTCTCGCTCGCTCCAGTGCACTCGCACTCTCTATCTCTCGCTCGCTCCAGTGCACTCGCACTCTCTATCTCTCTCTCTCTCCAGTGCACTCGCACTCTCTATCTCTCGCTCGCTCCAGTGCGCTCGCACTCTCGCTCGCTCCAGTGCACTCGCACTCTCTATCTCTCGCTCGCTCCAGTGCACTCGCACTCTCTATCTCTCGCTCGCTCCAGTGCACTCGCACTCTCTATCTCTCTCTCTCTCCAGTGCACTCGCACTCTCTCTCTCTCTCTCCAGTGCACTCGCACTCTCTATCTCTCGCTCGCTCCAGTGCGCTCGCACTCTCGCTCGCTCCAGTGCACTCGCACTCTCTATCTCTCGCTCGCTCCAGTGCACTCGCACTCTCTATCTCTCGCTCGCTCCAGTGCGCTCGCACTCTCGCTCGCTCCAGTGCGCTCGCACTCTCTCTCTCGCTCCAGTGCGCTCGCACTCTCTCTCTCGCTCGCTCCAGTGCGCTCGCACTCTCTCTCTGTCGAGTGCGCTCGCACTCTCTCTCTCTCTCTCTCTCCAGTGCACTCGCACTCTCTATCTCTCGCTCGCTCCAGTGCGCTCGCACTCTCGCTCGCTCCAGTGCGCTCGCACTCTCTCTCTCGCTCCAGTGCGCTCGCACTCTCTCTCTCGCTCGCTCCAGTGCGCTCGCACTCTCTCTCTGTCGAGTGCGCTCGCACTCTCTCTCTCTCTCTCTCTCTCCAGTGCACTCGCACTCTCTATCTCTCTCTCTCTCTCCAGTGCACTCGCACTCTCTATCTCTCGCTCGCTCCAGTGCACTCGCACTCTCTATCTCTCGCTCGCTCCAGTGCACTCGCACTCTCTCTCTCTCGCTCGAGTGCGCTCGCACTCTCTCTCTGTCGAGTGCGCTCGCACTCTCTCTCTGTCGAGTGCGCTCGCACTCTCTCTCTGTCGAGTGCGCTCGCACTCTCTCTCGCTCAATCCAGTGCGCTCGCACTCTCTCGCTCGATCCAGTGCGCTCGCACTCTCTCTCACTCGCTCAATCCAGTGCGCTCGCACTCTCTCTCTCGCTTGATCCAGTGCGCTCGCACTCTCACTCACTCGATCCAGTGCGCTCGCACTCTCTCGCTCTCGCTCGCTCCAGTGCACTCGCACTCTCTCTCTCTCTCTCTCTCGCTCGCTCCAGTGCGCTCGCACTCTCTCTCTCTCTCTCTCTCTCTCCAGTGCTCTCGCACTCTCTCTCTCTCGCTTGATCTAGTGCGCTCGCACTCTCTCTCTCGCTCGCTCCAGTGCGCTCGCACTCTCTCTCTCTTTCTCTCTCGCTCGCTCCAGTGCGCTCGCACTCTCTCTCTCTCTCTCTCTCCAGTGCGCTCGCACTCTCTCTCTCTCTCGCTCGCTCCAGTGCGCTCGCACTCTCTCTCTCTCTCTCTCTCTCCAGTGCACTCGCACTCTCTCTCGCTCCAGTGCGCTCGCACTCTCTCTCTCGCTCGCTCCAGTGCGCTCGCACTCTCTCTCTGTCGAGTGCGCTCGCACTCTCTCTCTATCTCGCTCGCTCCAGTGCGCTCGCACTCTCTCTCTCTCGCTCACTCGATCCAGTGCGCTCGCACTCTCTCTCGCTCGCTCCAGTGCGCTCGCACTCTCTCTCGCTCGCTCCAGTGCGCTCGCACTCTCTCTCGCTCGCTCCAGTGCGCTCGCACTCTCTCTCGCTCGCTCAATCCAGTGCGCTCGCACTCTCTCTCTCGCTTGATCCAGTGCGCTCGCACTCTCTCTCTCGCTCCAGTGCGCTCGCACTCTCTCTCTCGCTCGCTCCAGTGCGCTCGCACTCTCTCTCTGTCGAGTGCGCTCGCACTCTCTCTCTCTCTCTCTCTCTCCAGTGCACTCGCACTCTCTATCTCTCTCTCTCTCTCCAGTGCACTCGCACTCTCTATCTCTCTCTCTCTCTCCAGTGCACTCGCACTCTCTATCTCTCGCTCGCTCCAGTGCACTCGCACTCTCTATCTCTCGCTCGCTCCAGTGCACTCGCACTCTCTATCTCTCGCTCGCTCCAGTGCACTCGCACTCTCTATCTCTCGCTCGCTCCAGTGCACTCGCACTCTCTCTCTCTCTCTCTCCAGTGCACTCGCACTCTCTATCTCTCTCTCTCTCCAGTGCACTCGCACTCTCTATCTCTCGCTCGCTCCAGTGCGCTCGCACTCTCGCTCGCTCCAGTGCACTCGCACTCTCTATCTCTCGCTCGCTCCAGTGCACTCGCACTCTCTCTCTCCAGTGCACTCGCACTCTCTCTCTCTCTCTCTCTCCAGTGCACTCGCACTCTCTATCTCTCGCTCGCTCCAGTGCACTCGCACTCTCTATCTCTCGCTCGCTCCAGTGCACTCGCACTCTCTATCTCTCGCTCGCTCCAGTGCGCTCGCACTCTCGCTCGCTCCAGTGCACTCGCACTCTCTATCTCTCGCTCGCTCCAGTGCACTCGCACTCTCTATCTCTCTCTCTCTCCAGTGCACTCGCACTCTCTATCTCTCGCTCGCTCCAGTGCACTCGCACTCTCTATCTCTCGCTCGCTCCAGTGCGCTCGCACTCTCTATCTCTCGCTCGCTCCAGTGCGCTCGCACTCTCTATCTCTCTCTCTCTCCAGAGCACTCGCACTCTCTATCTCTCGCTCGCTCCAGTGCGCTCGCACTCTCGCTCGCTCCAGTGCACTCGCACTCTCTATCTCTCGCTCGCTCCAGTGCACTCGCACTCTCTATCTCTCGCTCGCTCCAGTGCACTCGCACTCTCTATCTCTCTCTCTCTCCAGTGCACTCGCACTCTCTCTCTCTCTCTCTCCAGTGCACTCGCACTCTCTATCTCTCGCTCGCTCCAGTGCACTCGCACTCTCTATCTCTCGCTCGCTCCAGTGCGCTCGCACTCTCGCTCGCTCCAGTGCGCTCGCACTCTCTCTCTCGCTCCAGTGCGCTCGCACTCTCTCTCTCGCTCGCTCCAGTGCGCTCGCACTCTCTCTCTGTCGAGTGCGCTCGCACTCTCTCTCTCTCTCTCTCTCTCCAGTGCACTCGCACTCTCTATCTCTCGCTCGCTCCAGTGCGCTCGCACTCTCGCTCGCTCCAGTGCGCTCGCACTCTCTCTCTCGCTCCAGTGCGCTCGCACTCTCTCTCTCGCTCGCTCCAGTGCGCTCGCACTCTCTCTCTGTCGAGTGCGCTCGCACTCTCTCTCTCTCTCTCTCTCCAGTGCACTCGCACTCTCTATCTCTCTCTCTCTCTCCAGTGCACTCGCACTCTCTATCTCTCGCTCGCTCCAGTGCACTCGCACTCTCTATCTCTCGCTCGCTCCAGTGCACTCGCACTCTCTATCTCTCGCTCGCTCCAGTGCACTCGCACTCTCTATCTCTCGCTCGCTCCAGTGCGCTCGCACTCTCTCTCTGTCGAGTGCGCTCGCACTCTCTCTCTGTCGAGTGCGCTCGCACTCTCTCTCTGTCGAGTGCGCTCGCACTCTCTCTCGCTCAATCCAGTGCGCTCGCACTCTCTCGCTCGATCCAGTGCGCTCGCACTCTCTCTCACTCGCTCAATCCAGTGCGCTCGCACTCTCTCTCTCGCTCGCTCCAGTGCGCTCGCACTCTCGCTCGCTCCAGTGCACTCGCACTCTCTCTATCTCTCGCTCGCTCCAGTGCGCTCGCACTCTCTATCTCTCGCTCGCTCCAGTGCGCTCGCACTCTCGCTCGCTCCAGTGCGCTCGCTCTCTCTCTCTGTCGAGTGCGCTCGCACTCTCTCTCTCTCTTTCTCTCCAGTGCACTCGCACTCTCACTCTCTCTCTCTCCAGTGCACTCGCACTCTCTCTCTCTCTCTCTCCAGTGCACTCGCACTCTCTCTCTCTCTCTCCAGTGCACTCGCACTCTCTATCTCTCTCTCTCTCCAGTGCACTCGCACTCTCTATCTCTCGCTCGCTCCAGTGCACTCGCACTCTCTATCTCTCGCTCGCTCCAGTGCACTCGCACTCTCTATCTCTCGCTCGCTCCAGTGCGCTCGCACTCTCGCTCGCTCCAGTGCACTCGCACTCTCTATCTCTCGCTCGCTCCAGTGCACTCGCACTCTCTATCTCTCGCTCGCTCCAGTGCACTCGCACTCTCTCTCTCTCTCTCTCCAGTGCACTCGCACTCTCTATCTCTCTCTCTCTCCAGTGCACTCGCACTCTCTATCTCTCTCTCTCTCCAGTGCACTCGCACTCTCTATCTCTCGCTCGCTCCAGTGCGCTCGCACTCTCTATCTCTCGCTCGCTCCAGTGCGCTCGCACTCTCTCTCTCTCTCTCTCTCCAGTGCACTCGCACTCTCTCTCTCTCTCGCTCGCTCCAGTGCGCTCGCACTCTCTCTCTCGCTCGGTCCAGTGCGCTCGCACTCGCTCTCTCGCTCGGTCCAGTGCGCTCGCACTCTCTCTCTCGCTCAATCCAGTGCGCTCGCACTCTCTCTCTCTCTCTCCAGTGCACTCGCACTCTCTCTCTCTCCAGTGCACTCGCACTCTCTCTCTCTCTCCAGTGCACTCGCACTCTCTCTCTCTCGCTCGCTCCAGTGCACTCGCACTCTCTATCTCTCGCTCGCTCCAGTGCGCTCGCACTCTCGCTCGCTCCAGTGCACTCGCACTCTCTATCTCTCGCTCGCTCCAGTGCACTCGCACTCTCGCTCGCTCCAGTGCGCTCGCACTCTCTCTCTCGCTCGCTCCAGTGCGCTCGCACTCGCTCTCTCGCTCGGTCCAGTGCGCTCGCACTCGCTCTCTCGCTCGGTCCAGTGCGCTCGCACTCTCTCTCTCGCTCAATCCAGTGCGCTCGCACTCGCTCTCTCGCTTGATCTAGTGCGCTCGCACTCTCTCTCGCTCGCTCTAGTGCGCTCGCACTCTCTCTCTCGCTCGCTCCAGTGCGCTCGCACTCTCTCTCTCTCCAGTGCACTCGCACTCTCTCTCTCTCTCTCCAGTGCACTCGCACTCTCTATCTCTCTCTCTCTCCAGTGCACTCGCACTCTCTATCTCTCGCTCGCTCCAGTGCACTCGCACTCTCTATCTCTCGCTCGCTCCAGTGCGCTCGCACTCTCGCTCGCTCCAGTGCACTCGCACTCTCTATCTCTCGCTCGCTCCAGTGCGCTCGCACTCTCTCTCTGTCGAGTGCGCTCGCACTCTCTCTCTCTCTCTCTCTCTCCAGTGCACTCGCACTCTCTATCTCTCGCTCGCTCCAGTGCGCTCGCACTCTCGCTCGCTCCAGTGCGCTCGCACTCTCTCTCTCGCTCCAGTGCGCTCGCACTCTCTCTCTCGCTCGCTCCAGTGCGCTCGCACTCTCTCTCTGTCGAGTGCGCTCGCACTCTCTCTCTCTCTCTCTCTCTCTCCACTCGCACTCGCACTCTCTATCTCTCTCTCTCTCTCCAGTGCACTCGCACTCTCTATCTCTCGCTCGCTCCAGTGCACTCGCACTCTCTATCTCTCGCTCGCTCCAGTGCACTCGCACTCTCTATCTCTCGCTCGCTCCAGTGCGCTCGCACTCTCTCTCTGTCGAGTGCGCTCGCACTCTCTCTCTGTCGAGTGCGCTCGCACTCTCTCTCTGTCGAGTGCGCTCGCACTCTCTCTCGCTCAATCCAGTGCGCTCGCACTCTCTCGCTCGATCCAGTGCGCTCGCACTCTCTCTCACTCGCTCAATCCAGTGCGCTCGCACTCTCTCTCTCGCTTGATCCAGTGCGCTCGCACTCTCACTCACTCGATCCAGTGCGCTCGCACTCTCTCGCTCGCTCGCTCCAGTGCACTCGCACTCTCTCTCTCTTTCTCTCTCGCTCGCTCCAGTGCGCTCGCACTCTCTCTCTCTCTCTCTCTCCAGTGCACTCGCACTCTCTCTCTCTCGCTTGATCTAGTGCGCTCGCACTCTCTCTCTCGCTCGCTCCAGTGCGCTCGCACTCTCTCTCTCTTTCTCTCTCGCTCGCTCCAGTGCGCTCGCACTCTCTCTCTCTCTCTCTCTCCAGTGCACTCGCACTCTCTCTCTCTCTCGCTCGCTCCAGTGCGCTCGCACTCTCTCTCTCTCTCTCTCTCTCCAGTGCACTCGCACTCTCTCTCGCTCCAGTGCGCTCGCACTCTCTCTCTCGCTCGCTCCAGTGCGCTCGCACTCTCTCTCTGTCGAGTGCGCTCGCACTCTCTCTCTATCTCGCTCGCTCCAGTGCGCTCGCACTCTCTCTCTCTCGCTCACTCGATCCAGTGCGCTCGCACTCTCTCTCGCTCGCTCCAGTGCGCTCGCACTCTCTCTCGCTCGCTCCAGTGCGCTCGCACTCTCTCTCGCTCGCTCCAGTGCGCTCGCACTCTCTCTCGCTCGCTCAATCCAGTGCGCTCGCACTCTCTCTCTCGCTTGATCTAGTGCGCTCGCACTCTCTCTCTCTCGCTCCAGTGCGCTCGCACTCTCTCTCTCGCTCGCTCCAGTGCGCTCGCACTCTCTCTCTGTCGAGTGCGCTCGCACTCTCTCTCTCTCTCTCTCTCTCCAGTGCACTCGCACTCTCTATCTCTCTCTCTCTCTCCAGTGCACTCGCACTCTCTATCTCTCGCTCGCTCCAGTGCACTCGCACTCTCTATCTCTCGCTCGCTCCAGTGCACTCGCACTCTCTATCTCTCGCTCGCTCCAGTGCACTCGCACTCTCTATCTCTCGCTCGCTCCAGTGCACTCGCACTCTCTATCTCTCGCTCGCTCCAGTGCACTCGCACTCTCTCTCTCTCTCTCTCCAGTGCACTCGCACTCTCTATCTCTCTCTCTCTCCAGTGCACTCGCACTCTCTATCTCTCGCTCGCTCCAGTGCGCTCGCACTCTCGCTCGCTCCAGTGCACTCGCACTCTCTATCTCTCGCTCGCTCCAGTGCACTCGCACTCTCTCTCTCCAGTGCACTCGCACTCTCTCTCTCTCTCTCTCTCCAGTGCACTCGCACTCTCTATCTCTCGCTCGCTCCAGTGCACTCGCACTCTCTATCTCTCGCTCGCTCCAGTGCGCTCGCACTCTCGCTCGCTCCAGTGCACTCGCACTCTCTATCTCTCGCTCGCTCCAGTGCACTCGCACTCTCTATCTCTCTCTCTCTCCAGTGCACTCGCACTCTCTATCTCTCGCTCGCTCCAGTGCACTCGCACTCTCTATCTCTCGCTCGCTCCAGTGCGCTCGCACTCTCTATCTCTCGCTCGCTCCAGTGCGCTCGCACTCTCTATCTCTCTCTCTCTCCAGTGCACTCGCACTCTCTATCTCTCGCTCGCTCCAGTGCGCTCGCACTCTCGCTCGCTCCAGTGCACTCGCACTCTCTATCTCTCGCTCGCTCCAGTGCACTCGCACTCTCTATCTCTCGCTCGCTCCAGTGCACTCGCACTCTCTATCTCTCTCTCTCCAGTGCACTCGCACTCTCTCTCTCTCTCTCTCTCTCCAGTGCACTCGCACTCTCTATCTCTCGCTCGCTCCAGTGCACTCGCACTCTCTATCTCTCGCTCGCTCCAGTGCGCTCGCACTCTCGCTCGCTCCAGTGCACTCGCACTCTCTATCTCTCGCTCGCTCCAGTGCACTCGCACTCTCTATCTCTCGCTCGCTCCAGTGCGCTCGCACTCTCGCTCGCTCCAGTGCGCTCGCACTCTCTCTCTCGCTCCAGTGCGCTCGCACTCTCTCTCTCGCTCGCTCCAGTGCGCTCGCACTCTCTCTCTGTCGAGTGCGCTCGCACTCTCTCTCTCTCTCTCTCTCTCCAGTGCACTCGCACTCTCTATCTCTCGCTCGCTCCAGTGCGCTCGCACTCTCGCTCGCTCCAGTGCGCTCGCACTCTCTCTCTCGCTCCAGTGCGCTCGCACTCTCTCTCTCGCTCGCTCCAGTGCGCTCGCACTCTCTCTCTGTCGAGTGCGCTCGCACTCTCTCTCTCTCTCTCTCTCCAGTGCACTCGCACTCTCTATCTCTCTCTCTCTCTCCAGTGCACTCGCACTCTCTCTCTCTCGCTCGCTCCAGTGCACTCGCACTCTCTATCTCTCGCTCGCTCCAGTGCACTCGCACTCTCTATCTCTCGCTCGCTCCAGTGCACTCGCACTCTCTATCTCTCGCTCGCTCCAGTGCGCTCGCACTCTCGCTCGCTCCAGTGCACTCGCACTCTCGCTCGCTCCAGTGCACTCGCACTCTCTCTCTCTCGCTCGCTCCAGTGCGCTCGCACTCTCTATCTCTCGCTCGCTCCAGTGCACTCGCACTCTCTCTCTCTCTCTCTCCAGTGCACTCGCACTCTCTCTCTCTCTCTCTCTCTCCAGTGCACTCGCACTCTCTATCTCTCGCTCGCTCCAGTGCACTCGCACTCTCTATCTCTCGCTCGCTCCAGTGCGCTCGCACTCTCGCTCGCTCCAGTGCACTCGCACTCTCTATCTCTCGCTCGCTCCAGTGCACTCGCACTCTCTATCTCTCGCTCGCTCCAGTGCGCTCGCACTCTCGCTCGCTCCAGTGCGCTCGCACTCTCTCTCTCGCTCCAGTGCGCTCGCACTCTCTCTCTCGCTCGCTCCAGTGCGCTCGCACTCTCTCTCTGTCGAGTGCGCTCGCACTCTCTCTCTCTCTCTCTCTCTCCAGTGCACTCGCACTCTCTATCTCTCGCTCGCTCCAGTGCGCTCGCACTCTCGCTCGCTCCAGTGCGCTCGCACTCTCTCTCTCGCTCCAGTGCGCTCGCACTCTCTCTCTCGCTCGCTCCAGTGCGCTCGCACTCTCTCTCTGTCGAGTGCGCTCGCACTCTCTCTCTCTCTCTCTCTCCAGTGCACTCGCACTCTCTCTCTCTCTCTCTCCAGTGCACTCGCACTCTCTATCTCTCGCTCGCTCCAGTGCACTCGCACTCTCTATCTCTCGCTCGCTCCAGTGCACTCGCACTCTCTATCTCTCGCTCGCTCCAGTGCGCTCGCACTCTCGCTCGCTCCAGTGCACTCGCACTCTCTATCTCTCGCTCGCTCCAGTGCACTCGCACTCTCTATCTCTCGCTCGCTCCAGTGCGCTCGCACTCTCTATCTCTCGCTCGCTCCAGTGCGCTCGCACTCTCGCTCGCTCCAGTGCGCTCGCACTCTCTCTCTCGCTCGCTCCAGTGCGCTCGCACTCTCTCTCTGTCGAGTGCGCTCGCACTCTCTCTCTCTCTCTCTCCAGTGCACTCGCACTCTCTATCTCTCTCTCTCTCTCCAGTGCACTCGCACTCTCTCTCTCGCTCGCTCCAGTGCACTCGCACTCTCTATCTCTCGCTCGCTCCAGTGCACTCGCACTCTCTATCTCTCGCTCGCTCCAGTGCACTCGCACTCTCTATCTCTCGCTCGCTCCAGTGCACTCGCACTCTCTATCTCTCGCTCGCTCCAGTGCGCTCGCACTCTCTCTCTGTCGAGTGCGCTCGCACTCTCTCTCTGTCGAGTGCGCTCGCACTCTCTCTCGCTCAATCCAGTGCGCTCGCACTCTCTCGCTCGATCCAGTGCGCTCGCACTCTCTCTCACTCGCTCAATCCAGTGCGCTCGCACTCTCTCTCTCGCTCGCTCCAGTGCGCTCGCACTCTCGCTCGCTCCAGTGCACTCGCACTCTCTATCTCTCGCTCGCTCCAGTGCACTCGCACTCTCTATCTCTCGCTCGCTCCAGTGCGCTCGCACTCTCTATCTCTCGCTCGCTCCAGTGCGCTCGCACTCTCGCTCGCTCCAGTGCGCTCGCACTCTCTCTCTCGCTCGCTCCAGTGCGCTCGCACTCTCTCTCTGTCGAGTGCGCTCGCACTCTCTCTCTCTCTTTCTCTCCAGTGCACTCGCACTCTCACTCTCTCTCTCTCCAGTGCGCTCGCACTCTCTCTCTCTCTCTCTCCAGTGCACTCGCACTCTCTATCTCTCGCTCGCTCCAGTGCACTCGCACTCTATCTCTCGCTCGCTCCAGTGCACTCGCACTCTCTATCTCTCGCTCGCTCCAGTGCGCTCGCACTCTCGCTCGCTCCAGTGCACTCGCACTCTCTATCTCTCGCTCGCTCCAGTGCACTCGCACTCTCTATCTCTCGCTCGCTCCAGTGCACTCGCACTCTCTATCTCTCGCTCGCTCCAGTGCACTCGCACTCTCTCTCTCTCCAGTGCACTCGCACTCTCTATCTCTCTCTCTCTCCAGTGCACTCGCACTCTCTATCTCTCTCTCTCTCCAGTGCACTCGCACTCTCTCTCTCGCTCGCTCCAGTGCGCTCGCACTCTCTATCTCTCTCTCGCTCCAGTGCGCTCGCACTCTCTCTCTCTCTCTCTCTCCAGTGCACTCGCACTCTCTCTCTCTCTCGCTCGCTCCAGTGCGCTCGCACTCGCTCTCTCGCTCGGTCCAGTGCGCTCGCACTCGCTCTCTCGCTCGGTCCAGTGCGCTCGCACTCTCTCTCTCGCTCAATCCAGTGCGCTCGCACTCTCTCTCTCTCTCTCTCCAGTGCACTCGCACTCTCTCTCTCTCCAGTGCACTCGCACTCTCTCTCTCTCTCCAGTGCACTCGCACTCTCTCTCTCTCGCTCGCTCCAGTGCACTCGCACTCTCTATCTCTCGCTCGCTCCAGTGCGCTCGCACTCTCGCTCGCTCCAGTGCACTCGCACTCTCTATCTCTCGCTCGCTCCAGTGCACTCGCACTCTCGCTCGCTCCAGTGCGCTCGCACTCTCTCTCTCGCTCGCTCCAGTGCGCTCGCACTCGCTCTCTCGCTCGGTCCAGTGCGCTCGCACTCTCTCTCTCGCTCGGTCCAGTGCGCTCGCACTCTCTCTCTCGCTCGGTCCAGTGCGCTCGCACTCTCTCTCTCGCTTGATCCAGTGCGCTCGCACTCTCTCTCTCGCTCGCTCCAGTGCGCTCGCACTCTCTCTCTCGCTCGCTCCAGTGCGCTCGCACTCTCTCTCTCTCCAGTGCACTCGCACTCTCTCTCTCTCTCTCCAGTGCACTCGCACTCTCTATCTCTCTCTCTCTCCAGTGCACTCGCACTCTCTATCTCTCGCTCGCTCCAGTGCACTCGCACTCTCTATCTCTCGCTCGCTCCAGTGCGCTCGCACTCTCGCTCGCTCCAGTGCACTCGCACTCTCTATCTCTCGCTCGCTCCAGTGCACTCGCACTCTCTATCTCTCGCTCGCTCCAGTGCGCTCGCACTCTCGCTCGCTCCAGTGCGCTCGCACTCTCTCTCTCTCTCTCTCTCCAGTGCACTCGCACTCTCTCTCTCTCTCGCTCGCTCCAGTGCGCTCGCACTCGCTCTCTCGCTCGGTCCAGTGCGCTCGCACTCTCTCTCTCGCTCGGTCCAGTGCGCTCGCACTCGCTCTCTCGCTCGGTCCAGTGCGCTCGCACTCGCTCTCTCGCTCAATCCAGTGCGCTCGCACTCTCTCTCTCGCTTGATCTAGTGCGCTCGCACTCTCTCTCTCGCTCGCTCTAGTGCGCTCGCACTCTCTCTCTCGCTCGCTCCAGTGCGCTCGCACTCTCTCTCTCTCTCCAGTGCACTCGCACTCTCTCTCTCTCTCTCTCCAGTGCACTCGCACTCTCTATCTCTCTCTCTCCAGTGCACTCGCACTCTCTATCTCTCGCTCGCTCCAGTGCGCTCGCACTCTCTATCTCTCGCTCGCTCCAGTGCGCTCGCACTCTCTATCTCTCGCTCGCTCCAGTGCACTCGCACTCTCTCTCTCCAGTGCGCTCGCACTCTCTCTCTCTCTCCAGTGCGCTCGCACTCTCTCTCTCTCTCTTGCTCCAGTGCACTCGCACTCTCTCTCTCTCGCTCGCTCCAGTGCGCTCGCACTCTCGCTCGCTCCAGTGCACTCGCACTCTCTATCTCTCGCTCGCTCCAGTGCGCTCGCACTCTCTCTCTCTCTCTCTCTCCAGTGCACTCGCACTCTCTCTCTCTCGCTCGCTCCAGTGCACTCGCACTCTCTATCTCTCGCTCGCTCCAGTGCGCTCGCACTCTCGCTCGCTCCAGTGCACTCGCACTCTCTATCTCTCGCTCGCTCCAGTGCGCTCGCACTCTCTATCTCTCTCTCTCTCCAGTGCACTCGCACTCTCTATCTCTCGCTCGCTCCAGTGCGCTCGCACTCTCGCTCGCTCCAGTGCACTCGCACTCTCTCTCTCTCGCTCGCTCCAGTGCGCTCGCACTCTCTATCTCTCGCTCGCTCCAGTGCACTCGCACTCTCTATCTCTCTCTCTCTCCAGTGCACTCGCACTCTCTCTCTCTCGCTCTCTCCAGTGCACTCGCACTCTCTATCTCTCGCTCGCTCCAGTGCGCTCGCACTCTCGCTCGCTCCAGTGCACTCGCACTCTCTATCTCTCGCTCGCTCCAGTGCACTCGCACTCTCTATCTCTCGCTCGCTCCAGTGCGCTCGCACTCTCGCTCGCTCCAGTGCGCTCGCACTCTCTCTCTCGCTCCAGTGCGCTCGCACTCTCTCTCTCGCTCGCTCCAGTGCGCTCGCACTCTCTCTCTGTCGAGTGCGCTCGCACTCTCTCTCTCTCTCTCTCTCTCCAGTGCACTCGCACTCTCT
>NW_026868758.1:0-7947 GCF_020745735.1 Hemiscyllium ocellatum
GGGGCCTGTGGCCCAGTGTGGAGGGGGACTGTGTCCCAGTGTGGAGCGGGGCCTGTGGCCCAGTGTGGGGGGGGATTGTGGCCCAGGGTGGAGGGGGATTGTGGCCCAGTGTGGAGGGGGATTGTGGCCCAGTGTGGAGGGGGACTGTGGCCCGGTGTGGAGCGGGGACTGTGGCCCAGTGTGGAGGGGGATTGTGGCCCAGTGTGGAGGGGGATTGTGGCCCAGTGTGGAGCGGGGCCTGAGGCCCAGTGTGGAGGGGGATTGTGGCCCAGGGTGGTGGGGGATTGTGGCCCAGTGTGGATGGGGACTTTGGACCAGTGTGGAGGGGGGACTGTGGCCCAGTGTGGAGGGGGACTGTGGCCCAGTGTGGAGGGGGAGTATGTCTCAGTGTGGAGGGGGTGCTGTGGCCCAGTGTGCAGGGGGACTGTGGCCCAGTGTGGAGGGGGGACTGTGGCCCAGTGTGGAGGGGGACAGTGACCCAGTGTGGAGTTGGACTGTGGCCCAGTGTGGAGGGGGAATGTAGCCCAGTGTGGAGTTGGAATGTGGCCCAGTGTGGAGGGGGCCTGTGGCCCAGTGTGGAGTGGGAATGTGGCCCAGTGTGGAGGGGGACTGTGGCCCAGTGTGGAGCGGGGACTGTGGCCCAGTGTGGAGGGGGACTGCCGCCCAGTGTGGAGGGGGACTGTGGCCCAGTGTGGAGGGGGACTGTGGCCCAGTGTGGAGGGGGACTGTGGCCCAGTGTGGAACGGGGACTGTGACCTTGTGCAGGTGGACTGTGGCTCAGTGTGGAGCGAGGTCCGTGGCTCAGTGTGGAGGGGGACTGTGACCGTGTGGAGGGGGACTGTGGCTCAGTGTGGAACGGGGACTGTGGCCTAGTGTGGAGGGGGACTGTGGCCCAGTGTGGAGCGGGGACTGTGGCCCAGTGTGGAGCAGGAATGTGGCCCAGTGTGGATGGGGACTGTGGCCCAGTGTGGAGCGGGAATGTGGCCCAGTGTGGAGGGGAACTGTGGCCCAGTGTGGAACGGGGACTGTGACCCAGTGTGGATGGGGACAGTGGCCCAGTGTGGCGCAGGGACTGTAGCCCCATGTGGAGGGGGACTGTGACCCAGTGTGAAAGCGGACTTTTGCCCAGTGTGGAGGGGGATTGTGGCCCAATATGGAGGTGGATTGTGGCCCAGTGTGGAGGGGGACTGTGGCCAAGTGTGGAGGGGAACTGTGGCCCAGTGTGGAGCGGGGAATGTGGCCCAGTGTGGAGCGGGGACTGTGGCCTAGTGTGGAGGGGAACTGTGGCCCAGTGTGGAGGTGGACTGTCGCCCAGTGTGGAGCGGGGTCTGTGGCCCAGTGTGGAGGTGGACTGTCGCCCAGTGTGGAGCAGGGTCTGTGGCCCAGTGTGGAGCGGGCCTGTGGCCCAGTGTGGAGTGGGACTGTGGCTCAGTGTGGAGCGGCGCCTGTGGCCCAGTGTGGAGGGGGAGTATGTTCCAGTGTGGAGGGGAACTGTGGCCCAGTGTTGAGGGGGACTGTGGACCAGTGTGGTGTGGGATTGTGGCCCAGTGTGGAGCGGGGACAGTGGCCCAGTGTGGAGCGAGAATGTGGCCTAGTGTGGAGGGGGACTGTGGCCCAGTGTGTATGGGGACTGTGGCCCAGTGTGGAGGGGGATTGTGGCCCAGTGTGGAGCGGGAATGTGGCCTAGTGTGGAGGTGGACTGTGGCCCAGTGTGGAGGGGGAACTGTGGCCCAGTGTGGAGCGGGGACTGTGGCCCAGTGTGGAGCGGGGACTGTGGCCCAGTGTGAAAGGGGCCTGTTGCCCAGTGTGGAGGGGGACTGGGGCCCAGTGTGAAAGGGGTCTGTTGCCCAGTGTGGAGGGGGACTGGGGCCCAGTGTTGAGCGGGGAGTGTGGCCCAGTGTGAAGGGGGACTGTGGCCCAGTGTGGAGCGGGAATGAGCCCTAGTGTGGAGGGGGACTGTGGCCCAGTGTGTATGGGGACTGTGGCCCAGTGTGGAGGGGGATTGTGGCCCAGTGTGGAGCGGGGCCTGTGGCCCAGTCTGGAAGGGGACTGTGTCCCAGTGTGGAGCGGGGACTGTGGCCCAGTGTGGAGGGGGACTGTGTCCCAGTGTGGAGCGGGGCCTGTGGCCCAGTCTGGGGGGGGATTGTGGCCCAGGGTGGAGGGGGATTGTGGCCCAGTGTGGAGCGGGGACTGAGGCCCAGTGTGGAGGGGGATTGTGGCCCAGGGTGGAGGGGGATTGTGGCCCAGTGTGGAGGGGGATTGTGGACCAGTGTGGAGCTGGGACTGAGGCCCAGTGTGGACGGGGATTGTGGCCCAGTGTGGACGGGGATTGTGGCCCAGTGTGGAGGGGGATTGTGGCCCAGTGTGGAGCGGGGCCTGAGGCCCAGTGTGGTGGGGGATTGTGGCCCAGGGTGGAGGGGGATTGTGGCCCAGTGTGGATGGGGACTTTGGCCCAGTGTGGAGGGGTGACTGTGGCCCAGTGTGGAGGGGGACTGTGGCCCAGTGTGGAGGAGTGACTGTGGCCCAGTGTGGAGGGGTGACTGTGGCCCAGTGTGGAGGGGGAGTGTGGCCCAGTGTGGAGGGGGAGTATGTCCCAGTGTGGAGTGGGGGCTGTGGCCCAGTGTGGAGGCGGGTTGTGGCCCAGTGTGGAGGCGGGTTGTGGCCCAGTGTGGAGAGGGGACTCTGGCCCAGTGTGGAGGGGGGGGCTGTGGCCCAGTGTGGAGGGGTGACTGTGGCCCAGTGTGGAGGGGGTGCTGTGGTCCAGTGTGGAGGGGGACTGCGGCCCAGTGTGGAGGGGGACAGTGACCCAGTGTGGAGCGGGGCCTGTGGCCCAGTGTGGAAGGGGACTATGTCCCAGTGTGGAGCGGGGACTGTGGCCCAGTGTGGAGGGGGACTGTGTCCCAGTGTGGAGCGGGGCCTGTGGCCCAGTGTGGAGGGGGACTGTGTCCCGGTGTGGAGCGGGGCCTGTGGCCCAGTGTGGAGGGGGACTGTGTCCCGGTGTGGAGCGGGGCCTGTGGCCCAGTGCGGAGGGGGATTGTGGCCCAGTGTGGAGGGGGATTGTGGCCCAGTGTGGAGCGGGGACTGAGGCCCAGTGTGGATGGGGACTTTGGCCCAGTGTGGAACGGGGACTGTGGCCCAGTGTGGAGGGGGATTGTGGCCCAGTGTGGAGGGGGATTGTGGCCCAGTGTGGAGCGGGGCCTGAGGCCCAGTGTGGAGGGGGATTGTGGCCCAGGGTGGTGGGGGATTGTGGCCCAGTGTGGAGGGGGAGTATGTCTCAGTGTGGAGGGGGTGCTGTGGCCCAGTGTGCAGGGGGACTGTGGCCCAGTGTGGAGGGGGACTGTGGCCCAGTGTGGAGGGGGACAGTGACCCAGTGTGGAGTTGGACTGTGGCCCAGTGTGGAGGGGGAATGTAGCCCAGTGTGGAGTGGGAATGTGGCCCAGTGTGGAGGGGGCCTGTGGCCCAGTGTGGAGTGGGAATGTGGCCCAGTGTGGAGGGGGACTGCCGCCCAGTGTGGAGGGGGACTGTGGCCCAGTGTGGAGGGGGACTGTGGCCCAGTGTGGAGGGGGACTGTGGCCCAGTGTGGAATGGGGACTGTGACCTTGTGCAGGTGGACTGTGGCTCAGTGTGGAGCGAGGTCCGTGGCTCAGTGTGGAGCGGGGACTGTGGCTCAGTGTGGAACGGGGACTGTGGCCCAGTGTGGAGCAGGAATGTGGCCCAGTGTGGATGGGGACTGTGGCCCAGTGTGGAGCGGGAATGTGGCCCAGTGTGGAGGGGAACTGTGGCCCAGTGTGGAACGGGGACTGTGACCCAGTGTGGATGGGGACAGTGGCCCAGTGTGGCGCAGGGACTGTAGCCCCATGTAGAGGGGGACTGTGACCCAGTGTGAAAGCGGACTTTTGCCCAGTGTGGAGGGGGATTGTGGCCCAATATGGAGGTGGATTGTGGCCCAGTGTGGAGGGGGACTGTGGCCCAGTGTGGAGCGGGGACTGTGGCCAAGTGTGGAGGGGAACTGTGGCCCAGTGTGGAGCGGGGAATGTGGCCCAGTGTGGAGCGGGGACTGTGGCCTAGTGTGGAGGGGGACTGTGGCCCAGTCTGGACCGGGGTCTGTGGCCCAGTGTGGAGGTGGACTGTCGCCCAGTGTGGAGCAGGGTCTGTGGCCCAGTGTGGAGCGGGCCTGTGGCCCAGTGTGGAGTGGGAATGGGGCCCAGTGTGGAGGGGGACTGTGGCTCAGTGTGGAGCGGGGCCTGTGGCCCAGTGTGGAGGGGGAGTATGTTCCAGTGTGGAGGGGAACTGTGGCCCAGTGTTGAGGGGGACTGTGGCCCAGTGTGGTGTGGGATTGTGGCCCAGTGTGGAGCGGGGACAGTGGCCCAGTGTGGAGCGAGAATGTGGCCTAGTGTGGAGGGGGATTGTGGCCCAGTGTGGAGCAGGGATTGTGGCTCAGTGTGGAACGGGAATGTGGCCCAGTGTGGAGCGGGATTGTGGCCCAGTGTGGAGCGGGGACAGTGGCCCAGTGTGGAGGGGGATTGTGGCCCAGTGTGGAGCAGGGATTGTGGCCCAGTGTGGAGCGGGAATGTGGCCCAGTGTGGAGCGGTACTGTGACCCAGTGTGGAGCGGGGATTGTGGCCCAGTGTGGAGCGGGAATGTGGCCTAGTGTGGAGGTGGACTGTGGCCCAGTGTGGAGGGGGAACTGTGGCCCAGTGTGGAGCGGGGACTGGGGCCCAGTGTGAAAGGGGTCTGTTGCGCAGTGTGGAGGGGGACTGGGGCCCAGTGTTGAGCGGGGAGTGTGGCCCAGTGTGGAGGGGGACTGTGGCCCAGTGTGGAGCGGGAATGAGCCCTAGTGTGGAGGGGGACTGTGGCCCAGTGTGTATGGGGACTGTGGCCCAGTGTGGAGGGGGATTGTGGCCCAGTGTGGAGCGGGGCCTGTGGCCCAGTGTGGAAGGGGACTGTGTCCCAGTGTGGAGCGGGGACTGTGGCCCAGTGTGGAGGGGGACTGTGTCCCAGTGTGGAGCGGGGCCTGTGGCCCAGTCTGGGGCGGGATTGTGGCCCAGGGTGGAGGGGGATTGTGGCACAGTGTGGAGGGCATTGTGGCCCAGTGTGGAGCGGGGACTGAGGCCCAGTGTGGAGGGGGATTGTGGCCCAGGGTGGAGGGGGATTGTGGCCCAGTGTGGAGGGGGATTGTGGACCAGTGTGGAGCTGGGACTGAGGCCCAGTGTGGACGGGGATTGTGGCCCAGTGTGGACGGGGATTGTGGCCCAGTGTGGAGGGGATTGTGGCCCAGTGTGGAGCGGGGCCTGAGGCCCAGTGTGGTGGGGGATTGTGGCCCAGGGTGGAGGGGGATTGTGGCCCAGTGTGGATGGGGACTGTGGCCCAGTGTGGAGGAGTGACTGTGGCCCAGTGTGGAGGGGGACTGTGGCCCAGTGTGGAGGGGTGACTGCGGCCCAGTGTGGAGGGGGAGTATGTCCCAGTGTGGAGTGGGGGCTGTGGCCCAGTGTGGAGGCGGGTTGTGGCCCAGTGTGGAGCAGCGACTGTGGCCCAGTGTGGAGAGGGGACTCTGGCCCAGTGTGGAGGGGGGGGCTGTGGCCCAGTGTGGAGGGGTGACTGTGGCCCAGTGTGGAGGGGGTGCTGTGGTCCAGTGTGGAGGGGGACTGCGGCCCAGTGTGGAGGGGGACAGTGACCCAGTGTGGAGCGGGGCCTGTGGCCCAGTGTGGAAGGGGACTATGTCCCAGTGTGGAGCGGGGCCTGTGGCCCAGTGTGGAGGGGGACTGTGTCCCAGTGTGGAGCGGGGCCTGTGGCCCAGTGTGGAGGGGGACTGTGTCCCGGTGTGGAGCGGGGCCTGTGGCCCAGTGTGGAGGGGGACTGTGTCCCGGTGTGGAGCGGGGCCTGTGGCCCAGTCTGGGGGGGGATTGTGGCCCAGGGTGGAGGGGGATTGTGGCCCAGTGTGGAGGGGGATTGTGGCCCAGTGTGGAGGGGGATTGTGGCCCAGTGTGGAGCGGGGACTGAGGCCCAGTGTGGATGGGGATTGTGGCCCAGGGTGGTGGGGGATTGTGGCCCAGTGTGGATGGGGACTTTGGACCAGTGTGGAGGGGAGACTGTGGCCCAGTGTGGAGGGGGAGTATGTCTCAGTGTGGAGGGGGTGCTGTGGCCCAGTGTGCAGGGGGACTGTGGCCCAGTGTGGAGGGGGACTGTGGCCCAGTGTGGAGGGGGACAGTGACCCAGTGTGGAGTTGGACTGTGGCCCAGTGTGGAGGGGGAATGTAGCCCAGTGTGGAGTGGGAATGTGGCCCAGTGTGGAGGGGGCCTGTGGCCCAGTGTGGAGTGGGAATGTGGCCCAGTGTGGAGGGGGACTGTGGCCCAGTGTGGAGCGGGGACTGTGGCCCAGTGTGGAGGGGGACTGCCGCCCAGTGTGGAGGGGGACTGTGGCCCAGTGTGGAGGGGGACTGTGGCCCAGTGTGGAGGGGGGACTGTGGCCCAGTGTGGAACGGGGACTGTGGCCCAGTGTGGAGGGAGACTGTGACCTTGTGCAGGTGGACTGTGGCTCAGTGTGGAGCGAGGTCCGTGGCTCAGTGTGGAGGGGGACTGTGACCGTGTGGAGGGGGACTGTGGCTCAGTGTGGAACGGGGACTGTGGCCTAGTGTGGAGGGGGACTGTGGCCCAGTGTGGAGCGGGGACTGTGGCCCAGTGTGGAGCAGGAATGTGGCCCAGTGTGGATGGGGACTGTGGCCCAGTGTGGAGCGGGAATGTGGCCCAGTGTGGAGGGGAACTGTGGCCCAGTGTGGAACGGGGACTGTGACCCAGTGTGGATGGGGACAGTGGCCCAGTGTGGCGCAGGGACTGTAGCCCCATGTGGAGGGGGACTGTGACCCAGTGTGAAAGCGGACTGTTGCCCAGTGTGGAGGGGGATTGTGGCCCAATATGGAGGTGGATTGTGGCCCAGTTTGGAGGGGGACAGTGTCCCAGTGTGGAACGGGGACTGTGGCCAAGTGTGGAGGGGAACTGTGGCCCAGTGTGGAGCGGGGAATGTGGCCCAGTGTGGAGGGGGACTGTGGCCCAGTGTAGAGGGGGATTGTGGCCCAGTGTGGAGCGGGGTCTGTGGCCCAGTGTGGAGCGGGGACTGTGTCCCAGTGTGGAGCGGGGCGTGTGGCCCAGTGTGGAGAGGGATTGTGGCCCAGTGTGGAGGGGGATTGTGGCCCAGTGTGGAGCGGGGCCTGTGTCCCAGTGTGGAAGGGGACTGTGTCCCAGTGTGGAGCGGGTACTGTGGCCCAGTGTTGAGGGGGATTGTGGCCCAGTGTGGAGCGGGGACAGTGGCCCAGTGTAGAACGGGGACTGTGTCCCAGTGTGGAGGGGGACTGTGGCCCAGTGTGGAGGGGGAATGTGGCCCAGTGTGGAGGGGGACTGTGGCCCAGTGTGGAGCGGGGACTGTGGCCCAGTGTGGAGGGGGACTGTGGCCCAGTCTGGAGCGGGGTCAGTGGCCCAGTGTGGAGGGGGACTGTGGCCCAGTGTGGAGCGGGGCCTGTGGCCCAGTGTGGAGCGGGGCCTGTGGCCCAGTGTGGAGCAGGGTCTGTGGCCCAGTGTGGAGCGGGGCCTGTGGCCCAGTGTGGAGTGGGAATGGGGCCCAGTGTGGAAGGGGACTGTAGCCCAGTGTGGAGTGGGAATGTGGCCCAGTGTGGAGGGGGCCTGTGGCCCAGTGTGGTGCGGGAATGTGGCCCAGTGTGGAGGGGGGACTGTGGCCCAGTGTGGAGTGGGGACTGTGGCCCAGTGTGGAGGGGGACTATGACTGTGTGGCGAGGGACTGTAGCCCAGTGTGGAGGGGGACTGTGGCCCAGTGTGGAGCGAGGTCTGTGGCTCAGTGTGGAGGGGGACTGTGACCGTGTGGAGGGGGACTGTGGCTCAGTGTGGAACGGGAATGTGGCCCAGTGTGGAGGGGGACTGTGGCACAGTGTGGAGCGTG
>NW_026868758.1:8442-12247 GCF_020745735.1 Hemiscyllium ocellatum
AGGGGACTGTGACCCAGTGTGGAGGGGGACTGTGGCCCAGTGTGGAGGGGGACTGTGGCCCAGTGTGGAGCGGGGACTGTGGTCCAGTGTGGAGGGTGACTGTGGCACAGTGTGGAGGGGGACTGTGGCCCAGTGTGGCGCGGGGACTGTGGTCCAGTGTGGAGAGGGACTGTGGCCCGTGTGGAGCGGGGAGTGTGGCTCAGTGTGGAGGGGGACTGTGGCCCAGTGTGGAGGGGGATTGTGGCCCAGTGCTGAGCGGGGACTGTGGCTCAGTGTGGAGCGGGGCCTGAGGCCCAGTGTGGAGGGGGATTGTGGCCCAGTGTGGAACGGGGACTGTGGCCCAGTGTGGAGGGGGATTGTGGCCCAGTGTGGAGGGGGATTGTGGCCCAGTGTGGAGCGAGGACTGTGGCCCAGTGTAGAGGGGGATTGTGGCCCAGTGTTGAGCGGGGCCTGTGGCCCAGTGTGGAGCGGGGACTGTGTCCCAGTGTGGAGGGGGATTGTGGCCCAGTGTGGAGGGGGATTGTGGCCCAGTGTGCAGCGGGGCCTGTGGCCCAGTGTGGAAGGGGACTGTGTCCCAGTGTGGAGCGGGGGACTGTGGCCCAGTGTGGAGGGGTACTGTGTCCCAGTGTGGAGCGGGGCCTGTGGCCCAGTGTGGGGGGGGATTGTGGCCCAGGGTGGAGGGTGATTGTGGCCCAGTGTGGAGGGGGACTGTGGCCCAGTGTGGAGCGGGGACTGAGGCCCAGTGTGGAGGGGGATTGTGGCCCAGGGTGGAGGGGGATTGTGGCCCAGTGTGGAGGGGGATTGTGGCCCAGTGTGGACGGGGATTGTGGCCCAGTGTGGATGTGGACTTTGGCCCAGTGTGGAACGGGGACTGTGGACCAGTGTGGACGGGGATTGTGGCCCAGTGTGGAGGGGATTGTGGCCCAGTGTGGAGCGGGGCCTGAGGCTCAGTGTGGAGGGGGATTGTGGCCCAGGGTGGAGGGGGATTGTGGCCCAGTGTGGATGGGGACTTTGGCCCAGTGTGGAACGGGGACTGTGGCCCAGTGTGGAGGGGATTGTGGCCCAGTGTGGAGGGGGATTGTGGCCCAGTGTGGAGCGAGGACTGTGGCCCAGTGTGGAGGGGGACTGTGGCCCAGTGTGGAGGCGGGTTGTGGCCCAGTGTGGAGCAGCGACTGTGGCCCAGTGTGGAGAGGGGACTCTGGCCCAGTGTGGAGGGGGGACTGTGGCCCAGTGTGGACGGGGATTGTGGCCCAGTGTGGAGGGGGATTGTGGCCCAGTGTGGAGCGGGGACTGAGGCCCAGTGTGGAGGGGGATTGTGGCCCAGGGTGGAGGGGGATTGTGGCCCAGTGTGGATGGGGACTTTGGCCCAGTGTGGAACGGGGACTCTGGCCCAGTGTGGAGGGTGATTGTGGCCCAGTGTGGAGGGGGATTGTGGCCCAATATGGAGTTGGATTGTGGCCCAGTGTGGAGTGGGACAGTGGCCCAGTGTGGAACGGGGACTGTGGCCAAGTGTGGAGGGGAAATGTGGCCCAGTGTGGAGCGGGGACAGTGGCCCAGTGTAGAGGGGGATTGTGGCCCAGTGTGGAGGGGGATTGTGGCCCAGTGTGGAGGGGATTGTGGCCCAGTGTGGAGCGGGGCCTGTGGCCCAGTGTGGAAGGGGACTGTGTCCCAGTGTGGAGCGGGGACTGTGCCCCAGTGTGGAGGGGGACTGTGTCCCAGTGTGGAGTGGGGCCTGTGGCCCAGTGTGGTGGGGGATTGTGGCCCAGGGTGGAGGGGGATTGTGGCCCAGTGTGGAGGGCGATTGTGGCCCAGTGTGGAGCGGGGACTGAGGCCCAGTGTGGAGGGGGATTGTGGCCCAGGGTGGAGGGGGATTGTGGCCCAGTGTGGAGGGGATTGTGGCCCAGTGTGGACGGGGATTGTGGCCCAGTGTGGATGGGGACTTTGGCCCAGTGTGGAACGGGGACTGTGGCCCACTGTGGACGGGGATTGTGGCCCAGTGTGGAGGGGGATTGTTACCCAGTGTGGAGCGGGGCCTGAGGCCCAGTGTGGAGGGGGATTGTGGCCCAGGGTGGAGGGGGATTGTGGCCCAGTGTGGATGGGGACTTTGGCCCAGTGTAGAACGGGGACTGTGGCCCAGTGTGGAGGGGGATTGTGGCCCAGTGTGGAGGGGGATTGTGGCCCAGTGTGGAGCGGGGACTGTGGCCCAGTGTGGAGAGGGGACTCTGGCCCAGTGTGGAGGGGGGACTGTGGCCCAGTGTGGACGGGGATTGTGGCCCAGTGTGGAGGGGGATTGTGGCCCAGTTTGGAGCGGGGACTGAGGCCCAGTGTGGAGGGGGACTGTGGCCCAGTGTGGAGGCGTGTTGTGGCCCAGTGTGGAGCAGCGACTGTGGCCCAGTGTGGAGAGGGGACTCTGGCCCAGTGTGGAGGGGGGACTGTGGCCCAGTGTGGACGGGGATTGTGGCCCAGTGTGGAGGGGGATTGTGGCCCAGTTTGGAGCGGGGACTGTGGCCCAGTGTGGAGGGGGATTGTGGCCCAGGGTGAAGGGGGATTGTGGCCCAGTGTGGATGGGGACTGTGGCCCAGTTTGGAGCGGGGACTGAGGCCCAGTGTGGAGGGGGATTGTGGCCCAGTGTGGAGGGGGATTGTGGCCCAGGGTGGAGGCGGGTTGTGGCCCAGTGTGGAGCAGCGACTGTGGCCCAGTGTGGAGAGGGGACTCTGGCCCAGTGTGGAGGGGGGACTGTGGCCAATGTGTGGAGGGGGGACTGTGGCCCAGTGTGTAGCGTGGACTCTGGCCCAGTGTGTAGCGTGGACTCTGGCCCAGTGTGGAGGGGTGACTGCGGCCCAGTGTGGAGGGGGTGCTGTGGCCTAGTACGGAGCGGGGACAGTGACCCAGTGTGGAGCGGGGACTGTGGCCCAGTGTGTAGCGTGGACTGTGGCCCAGTGTGGAGGGGACTGTGGCCCAGTGTGGAGCGGGGACTGTGGCCCAGTGTGGAGCGGGGACAGTGACCCAGTGTGGAGCGGGGACTGTGGCCCAGTGTGTAGCGTGGACTGTGGCCCAGTGTGGAGGGGGACTGTGGCCCAGTGTGGAGCAGGGACTGTGGCCCAGTGTGGAGCAGGGACTGTGGCCCAGTGTGTAGCGTGGACTGTGGCCCAGTGTGGAGGGGGGGCTGTGGCCCCGTGTGGAGCGGGGACTGTGACCCAGTGTGTAGCGGGGACTGTGGCCCAGTGTGGAGGGGGACTGTCGCCCAGTGTGGAGCAGGGACTGTGGCCCAGTATGGAGGGGGGACTGTGGCCCAGTGTGGAGGGGGACTGTGGCCCAGTGTGGAGCGGGGCCTGTGGCCCAGTGTGGAGTGGACTGTGTCCCAGTGTGGAGCGGGGCCTGTGGCCCAGTGTGGGGGGGGATTGTGGCCCAGGGTGGAGGGGGATTGTGGCCCAGTGTGGAGGGGGATTGTGGCCCAGTGTGGAGCGGGGACTGAGGCCCAGTGTGGATGGGGACTTTGGCCCAGTGTGGAACGGGGACTGTGGACCAGTGTGGACGGGGATTGTGGCCCAGTGTGGAGGGGGATTGTGGCCCAGTGTGGAGGGGGATTGTGGCCCAGGGTGGAGGGGGATTGTGGCCCAGTGTGGAGGGGGATTGTGGCCCAGGGTGGAGGGGGATTGTGGCCCAGGGTGGAGGGGGATTGTGGCCCAGTGTGGAGGGGGATTGTGGCCCAGTGTGGAGCGAGGACTGTGGCCCAGTGTGGAGGGGGACTGTGGCCCAGTGTGGAGGCGGGTTGTGGCCCAGTGTGGAGCAGCGACTGTGGCCA
>NW_026868758.1:12746-15100 GCF_020745735.1 Hemiscyllium ocellatum
CACAGGGCCACAGTCCCCGCTCCACACTGGGCCACAGTCCCCGTTCCACACTGGGCCACAGTCCCCCTCCACACGGCCACAGTCCCCCTCCACATGGGCCACAGTCCCCGCTCCACACTGGGCCACAGTCCCCCTCCACACTGGGCCACAGTCCCCCTCCACACTGGGCCACAGTCCCCCTCCACACTGGGCCACAGTCCCCTCCACACTGGGCCACAGTCCCCTCCACACTGGGCCACAGTCCCCGCTCCACACTGGGCGGCAGTCCCCCTCCACACTGGGCCACAGTCCCCCTCCACACTGGGCTACAGTCCCCCTCCACACTGGGCCACATTCCCGCTCCACACTGGGCCACAGTCCCCCCTCCACACTGGGCCACAGTCCCGCTCCACACTGGGGCACAGTCCCCCTCCACACTGGGCCACAGGCCCCGCTCCACACTGGGCCACAGTCCCCTCCACACTGGGCCACATTCCCGCTCCACACTGGGCCACAGTCCCCCTCCACACTGGGCCACAGTCCCCGCTCCACACTGGGCCACAGTCCCCTCCACACTGGGCCACAGTCCCGCTCCACACTGGGCCACAGTCCCCCTCCACACTGGGCCACAGTCCCCCGTCCACACTGGGCCACAGTCCCGCTCCACACTGGGCCACAGTCCCCCTCCACACTGGGCCACAGTCCCCGCTCCACACTGGGCCCAGTCCCCCTCCACACTGGGACACAGTCCCCCCTCCATACTGGGCCACAGTCCCCGTTCCACACTGGGCCACAGTCCCCGCTCCACACTGGGCCACAGTCCCCTCCACACTGGGCCACAGTCCCCGTTCCACACTGGGCCACAGTCCCGCTCCACACTGGGCCACAGTCCCCGTTCCACACTGGGCCACAGTCCCCGCTCCACACTGGGCCACAGTCCCCGTTCCACACTGGGACACAGTCCCCGCTCCACACTGGGCCAGAGTCCCCCTCCACACTGGGCCACAGTCCCCCTCCACACTGGGCGACAGTCCCCCTCCACACGGAGCCACAGACCCCGCTCCACACTGAGCCACAGTCCCCCTGCACAAGGTCACAGTCCCCCTCCACACTGGGCGGCAGTCCCCCTCCACACTGGGCGGCAGTCCCCCTCCACACTGGGCCGCAGTCCCCCTCCACACTGGGCCACAATCCCCCTCCACACTGGGCCACATTCCCGCTCCACACTGGGCCACAGTCCCCCTCCACACTGGGCCACAGTCCCCGCTCCACACTGGGCCACAGTCCCCCACCACACTGGGCCACAGGCCCCGCTCCACACTGGGCCACAGTCCCCTCCACACTGGGCCACATTCCCGCTCCACACTGGGACACAGTCCCCTTCCACACTGGGCCACAGGCCCCGCTCCACACTGGGCCACAGTCCCCCTCCACACTGGGCCACAGTCCCTGCTCCACACTGGGCCACAGTCCCCCTCCACATGGGCCACAGTCCCCCTCCACACTGGGCCACAGTCCCTGCTCCACACTGGGCCACAGTCCCCCTCCACACTGGGCCACAGTCCCCCTCCACACTGGGCCACAGTCCCCGATCCACACTGGGCCACAGGCCCCCTCCACACTGGGCCACAGTCCCCCCTCCATACTGGGCCACAGTCCCTGCTCCACACTGGGCGACAGTCCCCCTCCACACTGGGCCACAGTCCCCTCCACACTGGGCCACAGTCGCCGCTCCACACTGGGCCACAGCCCCCCCTCCACACTGGGCCACAGTCCACGCTACACACTGGGCCACAGTCCCTGCTCCACACTGGGCCACAGTCCCTGCTCCACACTGGGCCACAGTCCCCCTCCACACTGGGCCACAGTCCCCCTACACACTGGGCCACAGTCCCCGCTCCACACTGGGTCACGGTCCCCGCTCCGCACTGGGCCACAGTCCCGCTCCACACTGGGCCACAGACCCCTCCACACTGGGCCACAGTCCCCCTCCACACTGGGCCACAGTCCCCTCCACACTGGGCCACAGTCCACGTTCCACACTGGGCCACAGTCCCCTCTCCACACTGGGCCACAGTCCCCGTTCCACACTGGGCCACAGTCCCCTCCACACTGGGCCACAGTCCCCTCCACACTGGGCCACAGTCCCCTCCACACTGGGCCACAGTCCCGTTCCACACTGGGCCACAGTCCCCCTCCACACTGGGCTACAATCCCCGCTCCACACTGGGCCACAGTCCCGTTCCACACTGGGCGGCAGTCCCCCTCCACACTGGGCCACAGTCCCGCTCCACACTGGGCCACAGGCCCCCTCCACACTGGGCCACATTCCCGCTCCACACTGGGCCACAGGCCCCCTCCACACTGGGCCACAT
>NW_026868759.1:0-14076 GCF_020745735.1 Hemiscyllium ocellatum
TTACTGATTTGTACTGCTTCAAAAATGTTCTAAGTGTCCGTGGTTACATATTTGTACTGCTTCAAAAATATTCCAAGTGTTGCTGTTACTGATTTGTACTGACTGAAAGATATTCTAAGTGTCAGTGGTTACTGATTTGTACTGCTTCAAAAATATTCTAAGTGTCAGTGGTTACTGTTTGTACTGACTGAAAAATATTCTAAGTGTCAGTGGTTATAGATTTCGTCTGCTTCAAAAATATTCTAAGTGTCAGAGTTACTGATTTGTACTTCTTCAAAAATGTTCTAAGTGTCCGTGGTTACAGATTTGTACTGCTTCAAAAATATTCCAAGTTTTGCTGGTTACTGATTTGTACTGACTGAAAAATATTCTATGTGTCAGTGGTTCCTGATTTGCACTGCTTCAAAAATATTCCAAGTGTCAGTGGTTACTGATTTGTACTGCTTTTAAAATTTTCTAAGTGTCAGTGCTTAGTGATTTGTACTCCTTCAAAAATATTCTAAGTGTCGTTGGTTACGGATTTGTACTGACTGAAAAATATTCTAAGTGTCAGTGGTTACTGATTTGTACTGCTTCAAAAATATTCTAAGTGTCAGTGCTTAGTGATTTGTACTGCTTCAAAAATATTCTAAGTGTCGCTGGTTACTGATTTGTACTGACTGAAAAATATTCTAAGTGTCAGTGGTTACTGATTTGCACTGCTTCAAAAATATTCTAAGTGTCAGAGTTTACTGATTTGTACTGCTTCAAAAATGTTCTAAGTGTCCGTGGTTACATATTTGTACTGCTACAAAAATATTCCAAGTGTTGCTGGTTACTGATTTGCACTGACTGAAAAACATTCTAAGTGTCAGTCGTTACTGATTTGTACTGATTCAAAAATATTCTAAGTGTCAGTCGTTACTGATTTGTACTGCTTCAAAAGTATTCTTAGTGTCAGTGGTTACTGATTTGTTCTGTTTTAAAAATTTTCGAAGTGTCAGAGTTTACTGATTTGTACTACTTCAAAAATATTCTAAGTGTCGCTGGTTACTGATTTGTTCTTACTGAAAGATATTCTAAGAGTCTGTGGTTACAGATTTGCACTGCTTCAAAAATATTCTAAGTGTCAGTGGTTACTGATTTGCACTGCTTCAAAAATATTCTAAGTGTCAGTCGTTACTGATTTGTACTGCTTCAAAAATATTCTAAGTGTCAGTGCTTAGTGATTTGTACTGCTTCAAAAATATTCTAAGTGTCGCTGCTTACGGATTTGTACAGACTGAAAAATATTCTAAGTGTCAGTGGCTACTGATTTGCACTGCTTCAAAAATATTCCAAGTGTCAGTCGTTACTGATTTGTACTGCTTCAAAAATATTCTCAGTGTCAGTGCTTAGTGATTTGTACTGCTTCAAAAACATTCGAAGTGTCGCTGGTTACTGATTTGTACTGACTGAAAAATATTCTAAGTGTCAGAGTTTACTGATTTGTACTGCTTCAAAAATGTTCCAAGTGTCCGTGGTTACATATTTGTACTGCTTCAAAAATATTCCAAGTGTTGCTGGTTACTGATTTGTACTGACTGAAAGATATTCTAAGTGTCTGTGGTTACAGATTTGCACTGCTTCAAAAATATTCTAAGTGTCAGAGTTTACTGATTTGTACTGCTTCAAAAATGTTCTAAGTGTCCGTGGTTACAGATTTGTACTGCTTCAAAAATATTCCAAGCGTCGCTGGTTACTGATTTGTACTGACTGAAAAATATTCTAAGTGTCAGTGGTTACTGATTTGCACTGCTTCAAAAATATTCTAAGTGTCAGAGTTTACTGATTTGTACTGCTTCAAAAATATTCTAAGTGTCAGAGTTTACTGATTTGTACTGCTTCAAAAATATTCGAAGTGTCAGAGTTTACTGATTTGTACTGCTTCAAAAATGTTCTAAGTGTCCGTGGTTACATATTTGTACTGCTTCAAAAATATTCCAAGTGTTGCTGGTTACTGATTTGTACTGACTGAAAATATTCTAAGTGTCAGTGGTTACTGATTTGTACTGCTTCAAAAATATTCTAAGTGTCAGTGGTTACTGGTTGTGTGATGACTGAAAAATATTCTAAGTGTCAGTGGTTATAGATTTCGTCTGCTTCAAAAATATTCTAAGTGTCAGAGTTTACTGATTTGTACTTCTTCAAAAATGTTCTAAGTGTCCGTGGTTACAGATTTGTACTGCTTCAAAAATATTCCAAGTTTTGCTGGTTACTGATTTGTACTGACTGAAAAATATTCTATGTGTCAGTGGTTCCTGATTTGCACTGCTTCAAAAATATTCCAAGTGTCAGTGGTTACTGATTTGTACTGCTTTTAAAATTTTCTAAGTGTCAGTGCTTAGTGATTTGTACTCCTTCAAAAATATTCTAAGTGTCGTTGGTTACGGATTTGTACTGACTGAAAAATATTCTAAGTGTCAGTGGTTACTGATTTGTACTGCTTCAAAAATATTCTAAGTGTTGCTGGTTACTGATTTGTACTGCTGAAAAATATTCTAAGTGTCAGTGGTTACTGATTTGTACTGCTTCAAAAATATTCTAAGTGTCAGTGGTTACTGATTTGTACTGCTTCAAAAATATTCTAAGTGTCAGTGCTTAGTGATTTGTACTGCTTCAAAAATATTCTAAGTGTCGCTGGTTACTGATTTGTACTGCTTCAAAAATATTCCAAGTGTTGCTGGTTACTGATTTGCACTGACTGAAAAAAATTCTAAGTGTCAGTCGTTACTGATTTGTACTGATTCAAAAATATTCTAAGTGTCAGTCGTTACTGATTTGTACTGCTTCAAAATATTCTTAGTGTCAGTGGTTACTGATTTGTACTGTTTTAAAAATTTTCGAAGTGTCAGAGTTTACTGATTTGTACTACTTCAAAAATATTCTAAGTGTCGCTGGTTACTGATTTGTTCTTACTGAAAGATATTCTAAGAGTCTGTGGTTACAGATTTGCACTGCTTCAAAAATATTCTAAGTGTCAGTGGTTACTGATTTGCACTGCTTCAAAAATATTCTAAGTGTCAGAGTTTACTGATTTGTACTGCTTCAAAAATATTCTAAGTGTCAGAGTTTACTGATTTGTACTGCTTCAAAAATATTCTAAGTGTCGCTGCTTACGGATTTGTACAGACTGAAAAATATTCTAAGTGTCAGTGGTTACTGATTTGCACTGCTTCAAAAATATTCCAAGTGTCAGTCGTTACTGATTTGTACTGCTTCAAAAATATTCTCAGTGTCAGTGCTTACTGATTTGTACTGCTTCAAAAACATTCTAAGTGTCGGGTTACTGATTTGTACTGACTGAAAAATATTCTAAGTGTCAGAGTTTTACTGATTTGTACTGCTTCAAAAATGTTCTAAGTGTCCGTGGTTACATATTTGTACTGCTTCAAAAATATTCCAAGTTGCTGGTTACTGATTTGTACTGACTGAAAAATATTCTAAGTGTCAGTGGTTACTGATTTGCACTGCTTCAAAAATATTCTAAGTGTCAGAGTTTACTGATTTGTACTGCTTCAAAAATGTTCTAAGTGTCAGTGGTTACAGATTTGTACTGCTTCAAAAATATTCCAAGTCGCTGGTTATTTTGTACTGACTGAAAAATATTCTAAGTGTCAGTGGTTACTGATTTGCACTGCTTCAAAAATATTCTAAGTGTCAGTTTACTGATTTGTACTGCTTCAAAAATATTCTAAGTGTCAGAGTTACTGATTTGTACTGCTTCAAAAATATTCTAAGTGTCAGTGGTTACTGATTTGTACTGCTTCAAAAATATTCAAGTGTGCTGGTTACTGATTTGTACTGCTTCAAAAATATTCTAAGTGTCAGTGGTTACTGATTTGTACTGCTTCAAAAATATTCTAAGTGTCAGTGGTTACTGATTTGTACTGACTGAAAAATATTCTAAGTGTCAGTGGTTACTGATTTGTACTGCTTCAAAAATATTCTAAGTGTCAGTGTTTACTGATTTGTACTGCTTCAAAAATATTCTAAGTGTCAGAGTTTACTGATTTGTACTGCTTCAAAAATGTTCTAAGTGTCCGTGGTTACATATTTGTACTGCTTCAAAAATATTCCAAGTGTTGCTGGTTACTGATTTGTACTGACTGAAAGATATTCTAAGTGTCAGTGGTTACTGATTTGTACTGCTTCAAAAATATTCTAAGTGTCAGTGGTTACTGTTTGTACTGACTGAAAATATTCTAAGTGTCTGTGGTTATAGATTTCGTCTGCTTCAAAAATATTCTAAGTGTCAGAGTTTACTGATTTGTACTTCTTCAAAAATGTTCTAAGTGTCCGTGGTTACAGATTTGTACTGCTTCAAAAATATTCCAAGTGTCAGTGGTTACTGATTTGTACTGACTGAAAAATATTCTATGTGTCAGTGGTTCCTGATTTGCACTGCTTCAAAAATATTCCAAGTGTCAGTGGTTACTGATTTGTACTGCTTTTAAAATTTTCTAAGTGTCAGTGCTTAGTGATTTGTACTGCTTCAAAAATATTCTAAGTGTCGTGGTTACTGATTTGTACTGACTGAAAAATATTCTAAGTGTCAGTGGTTACTGATTTGTACTGCTTCAAAAATATTCTAAGTGTCAGTGGTTACTGATTTGTACTGCTTCAAAAATTCTAAGTGTCGCTGGTTACTGATTTGTACTGCTGAAAAATTCTAAGTGTCAGTGGTTACTGATTTGCACTGCTTCAAAAATATTCTAAGTGTCAGAGTTTACTGATTTGTACTGCTTCAAAAATGTTCTAAGTGTCCGTGTTACATGATTTACTGCTACAAAAATATTCCAAGTGTTGCTGGTTACTGATTTGCACTGACTGAAAACATTCTAAGTGTCAGTCGTTACTGATTTGTACTGATTCAAAAATATTCTAAGTGTCAGTCGTTACTGATTTGTACTGCTTCAAAAGTATTCTTAGTGTCAGTGGTTACTGATTTGTCTGTTTTAAAATTTTCGAAGTGTCAGAGTTTACTGATTTGTACTACTTCAAAAATATTCTAAGTGTCGCTGGTTACTGATTTGTTCTTACTGAAAGATATTCTAAGAGTCTGTGGTTACAGATTTGCACTGCTTCAAAAATATTCTAAGTGTCAGTGGTTACTGATTTGCACTGCTTCAAAAATATTCTAAGTGTCAGTCGTTACTGATTTGTACTGCTTCAAAAATATTCTAAGTGTCAGTGCTTAGTGATTTGTACTGCTTCAAAAATATTCTAAGTGTCGCTGCTTACGGATTTGTACAGACTGAAAAATATTCTAAGTGTCAGTGGCTACTGATTTGCACTGCTTCAAAAATATTCCAAGTGTCAGTCGTTACTGATTTGTACTGCTTCAAAAATATTCTCAGTGTCAGTGCTTAGTGATTTGTACTGCTTCAAAAACATTCGAAGTGTCGCTGGTTACTGATTTGTACTGACTGAAAAATATTCTAAGTGTCAGAGTTTACTGATTTGTACTGCTTCAAAAATATTCTAAGTGTCGCTGGTTACTGATTTGTACTGACTGAAAAATATTCTAAGTGTCAGTGGTTACTGATTTGCACTGCTTCAAAAATATTCTAAGTGTCAGTTGGTACTGATTTGTACTGCTTCAAAAATTTCTAAGTGTCAGTGGTTACTGATTTGTACTGCTTCAAAATATTCTAAGTGTCGCTGGTTACTGATTTGTACTGACTGAAAAAATATTCTAAGTGTCAGTGGTTACTGATTTGTACTGCTTCAAAAATATTCTAAGTGTCAGAGTTTACTGATTTGTACTGCTTCAAAAATATTCTAAGTGTCAGAGTTTACTGATTTGTACTGCTTCAAAAATGTTCTAAGTGTCCGTGGTTACATATTTGTACTGCTTCAAAAATATTCCAAGTGTTGCTGTTACTGATTTGTACTGACTGAAAGATATTCTAAGTGTCAGTGTTACTGATTTGTACTGCTTCAAAAATATTCTAAGTGTCAGTGGTTACTGGTTTGTACTGACTGAAAAATATTCTAAGTGTCAGTGGTTATAGATTTCGTCTGCTTCAAAAATATTCTAAGTGTCAGAGTTTACTGATTTGTACTTCTTCAAAAATGTTCTAAGTGTCCGTGGTTACAGATTTGTACTGCTTCAAAAATATTCCAAGTTTTGCTGGTTACTGATTTGTACTGACTGAAAAATATTCTATGTGTCAGTGGTTCCTGATTTGCACTGCTTCAAAAATATTCCAAGTGTCAGTGGTTACTGATTTGTACTGCTTAAAAATTTCTAAGTGTCAGTGCTTAGTGATTTGTACTCCTTCAAAAATATTCTAAGTGTCGTTGGTTACGATTTGTACTGACTGAAAAATATTCTAAGTGTCAGTGGTTACTGATTTGTACTGCTTCAAAAATATTCTAAGTGTCAGTGCTTACTGATTTGTACTGCTTCAAAAATATTCTAAGTGTCGCTGGTTACTGATTTGTACTGACTGAACAATATTCTAAGTGTCAGTGGTTACTGATTTGTACTGCTTCAAAAATATTCTAAGTGTCAGAGTTTACTGATTTGTAATGCGTCAAAAATGTTCTAAGTGTCCTGGTTACATATTTGTACTGCTACAAAAATATTCCAAGTGTTGCTGGTTACTGATTTGCACTGACTGAAAAACATTCTAAGTGTCAGTCGTTACTGATTTGTACTGATTCAAAAATATTCTAAGTGTCAGTCGTTACTGATTTGTACTGCTTCAAAAGTATTCTTAGTGTCAGTGGTTACTGATTTGTTCTGTTTTAAAAATTTTCGAAGTGTCAGAGTTTACTGATTTGTACTACTTCAAAAATATTCTAAGTGTCGCTGGTTACTGATTTGTTCTTACTGAAAGATATTCTAAGAGTCTGTGGTTACAGATTTGCACTGCTTCAAAAATATTCTAAGTGTCAGTGGTTACTGATTTGCACTGCTTCAAAAATATTCTAAGTGTCAGTCGTTACTGATTTGTACTGCTTCAAAAATATTCTAAGTGTCAGTGCTTAGTGATTTGTACTGCTTCAAAAATATTCTAAGTGTCGCTGCTTACGGATTTGTACAGACTGAAAAATATTCTAAGTGTCAGTGGCTACTGATTTGCACTGCTTCAAAAATATTCCAAGTGTCAGTCGTTACTGATTTGTACTGCTTCAAAAATATTCTCAGTGTCAGTGCTTAGTGATTTGTACTGCTTCAAAAACATTCGAAGTGTCGCTGGTTACTGATTTGTACTGACTGAAAAATATTCTAAGTGTCAGAGTTTACTGATTTGTACTGCTTCAAAAATGTTCCAAGTGTCCGTGGTTACATATTTGTACTGCTTCAAAAATATTCCAAGTGTTGCTGGTTACTGATTTGTACTGACTGAAAGAATATTCTAAGTGTCTGTGGTTACAGATTTGCACTGCTTCAAAAATATTCTAAGTGTCAGAGTTTACTGATTTGTACTGCTTCAAAAATGTTCTAAGTGTCCGTGGTTACAGATTTGTACTGCTTCAAAATATTCCAAGCGTCGCTGGTTACTGATTTGTACTGACTGAAAAATATTCTAAGTGTCAGTGGTTACTGATTTGCACTGCTTCAAAAATATTCTAAGTGTCAGAGTTTACTGATTTGTACTGCTTCAAAAATATTCTAAGTGTCAGAGTTTACTGATTTGTACTGCTTCAAAAATATTCTAAGTGTCAGAGTTTACTGATTTGTACTGCTTCAAAAATGTTCTAAGTGTCCGTGGTTACATATTTGTACTGCTTCAAAAATATTCCAAGTGTTGCTGGTTACTGATTTGTACTGACTGAAAGATATTCTAAGTGTCAGTGGTTACTGATTTGTACTGCTTCAAAAATATTCTAAGTGTCAGTGGTTACTGGTTTGTACTGACTGAAAAATATTCTAAGTGTCAGTGGTTATAGATTTCGTCTGCTTCAAAAATATTCTAAGTGTCAGAGTTTACTGATTTGTACTTCTTCAAAATGTTCTAAGTGTCCGTGGTTACAGATTTGTACTGCTTCAAAAATATTCCAAGTTTTGCTGGTTACTGATTTGTACTGACTGAAAAATATTCTATGTGTCAGTGGTTCCTGATTTGCACTGCTTCAAAAATATTCCAAGTGTCAGTGGTTACTGATTTGTACTGCTTTTAAAATTTTCTAAGTGTCAGTGCTTAGTGATTTGTACTCCTTCAAAAATATTCTAAGTGTCGTTGGTTACGGATTTGTACTGACTGAAAAATATTCTAAGTGTCAGTGGTTACTGATTTGTACTGCTTCAAAAATATTCTAAGTGTCAGTGCTTACTGATTTGTACTGCTTCAAAAATATTCTAAGTGTCGCTGGTTACTGATTTGTACTGACTGAACAATATTCTAAGTGTCAGTGGTTACTGATTTGCACTGCTTCAAAAATATTCTAAGTGTCAGAGTTTTACTGATTTGTAATGCGTCAAAAATGTTCTAAGTGTCCGTGGTTACATATTTGTACTGCTACAAAAATATTCCAAGTGTTGCTGGTTACTGATTTGCACTGACTGAAAACATTCTAAGTGTCAGTCGTTACTGATTTGTACTGATTCAAAAATATTCTAAGTGTCAGTCGTTACTGATTTGTACTGCTTCAAAAGTATTCTTAGTGTCAGTGGTTACTGATTTGTTCTGTTTTAAAAATTTTCGAAGTGTCAGAGTTTACTGATTTGTACTACTTCAAAAATATTCTAAGTGTCGCTGGTTACTGATTTGTTCTTACTGAAAGATATTCTAAGAGTCTGTGGTTACAGATTTGCACTGCTTCAAAATATTCTAAGTGTCAGTGGTTACTGATTTGCACTGCTTCAAAAATATTCTAAGTGTCAGTCGTTACTGATTTGTACTGCTTCAAAAATATTCTAAGTGTCAGTGCTTAGTGATTTGTACTGCTTCAAAAATATTCTAAGTGTCGCTGCTTACGGATTTGTACAGACTGAAAAATATTCTAAGTGTCAGTGGCTACTGATTTGCACTGCTTCAAAAATATTCCAAGTGTCAGTCGTTACTGATTTGTACTGCTTCAAAAATATTCTCAGTGTCAGTGCTTAGTGATTTGTACTGCTTCAAAAACATTCGAAGTGTCGCTGGTTACTGATTTGTACTGACTGAAAAATATTCTAAGTGTCAGAGTTTACTGATTTGTACTGCTTCAAAAATGTTCCAAGTGTCCGTGGTTACTATTTGTACTGCTTCAAAAATATTCCAAGTGTTGCTGGTTACTGATTTGTACTGACTGAAATATTCTAAGTGTCTGTGGTTACAGATTTGCACTGCTTCAAAAATATTCTAAGTGTCAGAGTTTACTGATTTGTACTGCTTCAAAAATGTTCTAAGTGTCCGTGTTACAGATTTGTACTGCTTCAAATATATTCCAAGCGTCGCTGGTTACTGATTTGTACTGACTGAAAAATATTCTAAGTGTCAGTGGTTACTGATTTGCACTGCTTCAAAAATATTCTAAGTGTCAGAGTTTACTGATTTGTACTGCTTCAAAAATATTCTAAGTGTCAGAGTTTACTGATTTGTACTGCTTCAAAAATATTCGAAGTGTCAGAGTTTACTGATTTGTACTGCTTCAAAAATGTTCTAAGTGTCCGTGGTTACATATTTGTACTGCTTCAAAAATATTCCAAGTGTTGCTGGTTACTGATTTGTACTGACTGAAAGATATTCTAAGTGTCAGTGGTTACTGATTTGTACTGCTTCAAAAATATTCTAAGTGTCAGTGGTTACTGGTTTGTACTGACTGAAAAATATTCTAAGTGTCAGTGGTTATAGATTTCGTCTGCTTCAAAAATATTCTAAGTGTCAGAGTTTACTGATTTGTACTTCTTCAAAAATGTTCTAAGTGTCCGTGGTTACAGATTTGTACTGCTTCAAAAATATTCCAAGTTTTGCTGGTTACTGATTTGTACTGACTGAAAAATATTCTATGTGTCAGTGGTTCCTGATTTGCACTGCTTCAAAAATATTCCAAGTGTCAGTGGTTACTGATTTGTACTGCTTTTAAAATTTTCTAAGTGTCAGTGCTTAGTGATTTGTACTCCTTCAAAAATATTCTAAGTGTCGTTGGTTTACGGATTTGTACTGACTGAAAAATATTCTAAGTGTCAGTGGTTACTGATTTGTACTGCTTCAAAAATATTCTAAGTGTCAGTGTTACTGATTTGTACTGCTTCAAAAATATTCTAAGTGTCGTGGTTACTGATTTGTACTGACTGAAAAATATTCTAAGTGTCAGTGGTTACTGATTTGTACTGCTTCAAAAATATTCTAAGTGTCAGTGTTTACTGATTTGTACTGCTTCAAAATATTCTAAGTGTCCGTGGTTACATATTTGTACTGCTACAAAAATATTCCAAGTGTTGCTGGTTACTGATTTGCACTGACTGAAAAACATTCTAAGTGTCAGTCGTTACTGATTTGTACTGATTCAAAAATATTCTAAGTGTCAGTCGTTACTGATTTGTACTGCTTCAAAAGTATTCTAAGTGTCAGTGGTTACTGATTTGTTCTGTTTTAAAAATTTTCGAAGTGTCAGAGTTACTGATTTGTACTACTTCAAAAATATTCTAAGTGTCGCTGGTTACTGATTTGTTCTTACTGAAAGATATTCTAAGAGTCTGTGGTTACAGATTTGCACTGCTTCAAAAATATTCTAAGTGTCAGTGGTTACTGATTTGCACTGCTTCAAAAATATTCTAAGTGTCAGTCGTTACTGATTTGTACTGCTTCAAAAATATTCTAAGTGTCAGTGCTTAGTGATTTGTACTGCTTCAAAAATATTCTAAGTGTCGCTGCTTACGGATTTGTACAGACTGAAAAATATTCTAAGTGTCAGTGGCTACTGATTTGCACTGCTTCAAAAATATTCCAAGTGTCAGTCGTTACTGATTTGTACTGCTTCAAAAATATTCTCAGTGTCAGTGCTTAGTGATTTGTACTGCTTCAAAAACATTCGAAGTGTCGCTGGTTACTGATTTGTACTGACTGAAAAATATTCTAAGTGTCAGAAGTTTACTGATTTGTACTGCTTCAAAAATGTTCCAAGTGTCCGTGGTTACATATTTGTACTGCTTCAAAAATATCCAAAGTGTTGCTGGTTACTGATTTGTACTGACTGAAAGATATTCTAAGTGTCTGTGGTTACAGATTTGCACTGCTTCAAAAATATTCTAAGTGTCAGAGTTTACTGATTTGTACTGCTTCAAAATGTTCTAAGTGTCCGTGGTTACAGATTTGTACTGCTTCAAATATATTCCAAGCGTCGCTGGTTACTGATTTGTACTGACTGAAAAATTCTAAGTGTCAGTGGTTACTGATTTGCACTGTCAAAAATTACTGCTCAAAAATATTCTAAGTGTCAGAGTTTACTGATTTGTACTGCTTCAAAAATATTCTAAGTGTCAGAGTTACTGATTTGTACTGCTTCAAAAATATTCTAAGTGTCAGAGTTTACTGATTTGTACTGCTTCAAAAATGTTCTAAGTGTCCGTGGTTACATATTTGTACTGCTTCAAAAATATTCCAAGTGTTGCTGGTTACTGATTTGTACTGACTGAAAGATATTCTAAGTGTCAGTGGTTACTGATTTGTACTGCTTCAAAAATATTCTAAGTGTCAGTGGTTACTGGTTTGTACTGACTGAAAAATATTCTAAGTGTCAGTGGTTATAGATTTCGTCTGCTTCAAAAATATTCTAAGTGTCAGAGTTTACTGATTTGTACTTCTTCAAAAATGTTAAGTAAGTGTAATGTGGTTAAGTACTGCTTCAATATTCCAAGTTTTGCTGGTTACTGATTTGTACTGACTGAAAAATATTCTATGTGTCAGTGGTTCCTGATTTGCACTGCTTCAAAAATATTCCAAGTGTCAGTGGTTACTGATTTGTACTGCTTTTAAAATTTTCTAAGTGTCAGTGCTTAGTGATTTGTACTCCTTCAAAAATATTCTAAGTGTCGTTGGTTACGATTTGTACTGACTGAAAAATATTCTAAGTGTCAGTGGTTACTGATTTGTACTGCTTCAAAAATATTCCAAGTTTGCTGTGTTACTGATTTGTACTGCTGAAAAATATTCTAAGTGTCAGTGGTTACTGATTTGTACTGCTTCAAAAATATTCTAAGTGTCAGTGGTTACTGATTTGTACTGCTTCAAAAATATTCTAAGTGTCAGTGTTTACTGATTTGTACTGCTCAAAAATTCTAAGTGTCCGCTGGTTACTGATTTGTACTGCTACAAAAATATTCCAAGTGTTGCTGGTTACTGATTTGCACTGACTGAAAAACATTCTAAGTGTCAGTCGTTACTGATTTGTACTGATTCAAAAATATTCTAAGTGTCAGTCGTTACTGATTTGTACTGCTTCAAAAGTATTCTTAGTGTCAGTGGTTACTGATTTGTTCTGTTTTAAAAATTTTCGAAGTGTCAGAGTTTACTGATTTGTACTACTTCAAAAATATTCTAAGTGTCGCTGGTACTGATTTGTTCTTACTGAAAGATATTCTAAGAGTCTGTGGTTACAGATTTGCACTGCTTCAAAAATATTCTAAGTGTCAGTGGTTACTGATTTGCACTGCTTCAAAAATATTCTAAGTGTCAGTCGTTACTGATTTGTACTGCTTCAAAAATATTCTAAGTGTCAGTGCTTAGTGATTTGTACTGCTTCAAAAATATTCTAAGTGTCGCTGCTTACGGATTTGTACAGACTGAAAAATATTCTAAGTGTCAGTGGCTACTGATTTGCACTGCTTCAAAAATATTCAAAGTGTCTGTCGTTACTGATTTGTACTGCTTCAAAAATATTCTCAGTGTCAGTGCTTAGTGATTTGTACTGCTTCAAAAACATTCGAAGTGTCGCTGGTTACTGATTTGTACTGACTGAAAAATATTCTAAGTGTCAGAGTTACTGATTTGTACTGCTTCAAAAATGTTCCAAGTGTCCGTGTTACATATTTGTACTGCTTCAAAAATATTCCAAGTGTTGCTGGTTACTGATTTGTACTGACTGAAAGATATTCTAAGTGTCTGTGGTTACAGATTTGCACTGCTTCAAAAATATTCTAAGTGTCAGAGTTTACTGATTTGTACTGCTTCAAAAATTTTCTAAGTGTCCGTGGTTACAGATTTGTACTGCTTCAAATATATTCCAAGCGTCGCTGGTTACTGATTTGTACTGACTGAAAAATATTCTAAGTGTCAGTGGTTACTGATTTGCACTGCTTCAAAAATATTCTAAGTGTCAGAGTTTACTGATTTGTACTGCTTCAAAAATATTCTAAGTGTCAGAGTTTACTGATTTGTACTGCTTCAAAAATATTCTAAGTGTCAGAGTTTACTGATTTGTACTGCTTCAAAAATGTTCTAAGTGTCCGTGGTTACATATTTGTACTGCTTCAAAAATATTCCAAGTGTTGCTGGTTACTGATTTGTACTGACTGAAAGATATTCTAAGTGTCAGTGGTTACTGATTTGTACTGCTTCAAAAATATTCTAAGTGTCAGTGGTTACTGTTTGTACTGACTGAAAAATATTCTAAGTGTCAGTGGTTATAGATTTCGTCTGCTTCAAAAATATTCTAAGTGTCAGAGTTTACTGATTTGTACTTCTTCAAAAATGTTCTAAGTGTCCGTGGTTACAGATTTGTACTGCTTCAAAAATATTCCAAGTTTTGCTGGTTACTGATTTGTACTGACTGAAAAATATTCTATGTGTCAGTGGTTCCTGATTTGCACTGCTTCAAAAATATTCCAAGTGTCAGTGGTTACTGATTTGTACTGCTTTTAAAATTTTCTAAGTGTCAGTGCTTAGTGATTTGTACTGCTTCAAAAATATTCTAAGTGTCGTTGGTTACTGATTTGTACTGACTGAAAAATATTCTAAGTGTCAGTGGTTACTGATTTGTACTGCTTCAAAAATATTCTAAGTGTCAGTGCTTAGTGATTTGTACTGCTTCAAAAATATTCTAAGTGTCCTGTTACTGATTTGTACTGACTGAAAAATATTCTAAGTGTCAGTGGTTACTGATTTGTACTGCTTCAAAAAT
>NW_026868760.1:0-13926 GCF_020745735.1 Hemiscyllium ocellatum
GAAAGTCGGCAGAATCGCCGGGTCAAATCCGGCTGAGCTACCCGGCCCCCGAAGCCTCAAAGTCGGTATGAGCTGTCAGGTTCACTCCCATCCCCGTTTGGACCACTTCCCGACTTAGGAAATTCACCAAATTCGGCCGGAACTCAGAGGACAGTCCCCCCTCGAAGGCGTGACAGTCGGCGGAATCGCCGGGTCAGATCCGGCTGAGTTACCCGGCTTGGAAGCCTCAAAGTCGGTATGAGCTGTCAGGTGCACTCCCATCCCCGTTTGGACCACTTCCCGACTTAGGAAATTAACCAAATTCGGCCTGAACTCAGAGGACAGTCCCCGCTCGAAGGCGTGGAAGTCGGCAGAATCGCCGGGTCAAATCCGGCTGAGCTACCCGCACCCGAAGCCTCAAAGTCGGTATGAGCTGTCAGGTTCACTCCCATCCCCGTTTGGACCACTTCCCGACTTAGGAAATTCGCCAAATTCGGCCTGAACTTATACAACAGTCCCCCCTCGAAGGCGTGACAGTCGGCAGAATCGCCGGGTCAAATCCGGCTGAGCTACCCGGCTCGAAGCCTCAAAGTCGGTATGAGCTGTCAGGTTCACTCCCATCCCCGTTTGGACCACTTCCCGACTTAGGAAATTCACCAAATTCGGCCTGAACTCAGAGGACAGTCCCCCTCGAAGGCGTGAAGTCGGCAGAACCGCCGGATCAAATCCGGCTGAGCTACCCGGATTCGAAGCCTCAAAGTCGGTATGAGCTGTCAGGTTCACTCCCATCCCCGTTTGGACCACTTCCCGACTTAGGAAATTCGCCAAATTCGGCCTGAACTTATACAACAGTCCCCCCTCGAAGGCGTGACAGTCGGTAGAACCGCCGGATCAAATCCGGCTGAGCTACCCGGCTTGGAAGCCCCAAAGTCGGTATGAGCTGTCAGGTTCACTCCCATCCCCGTTTGGACCACTTCCCGACTTAGGAAATTCACCAAATTCGGCCTGAACTCAGAGGACAGGCCCCCCTCGAAGGCGTAGAAGTCGGCAGAACCGCCGGATCAAATCCGGCTGAGCTACCCGGCCCCGAAGCCTCAAAGTCGGTATGAGCAGTCAGGTTCAGTCCCATCCCAGTTTGGGCCATTTCCCGACTTAGGAAATTCGCCAAATTCGGCCTGAACTTATACAACAGTCCCCCCTCGAAGGCGTGACAGTCGGTAGAACCGCCGGGTCAAATCCGGCTGAGCTACCCGATTTGGAAGCCTTCAAGACAAAACCCATCCGGCAATGCCACTCAAAAAGGGCCCAAATTCAGAAACACCCCCTTCAAAAGGTACCACTTCCTCGGAGACACTACCGGGACACGCTCCGCTCGGCGAAAATTAAGCCCCCACCACTAACTGAAGCCAACCGCAGCCCCAACTTCAACGGAGAAATCAGTAACCAATTCAAAAATGCACTTGGTTACTGACTTCTACTGACTCAAAAATATTCTAAGTGTCGCTGGTTACTGATTTGTACTGACTAAAAAATATTTTAAGTGTCGCTGGTTACTGATTTGTACTGACTGAAAAATATTCTAAGTGTCAGTGGTTACTGATTTGTACTGCTTCAAAAATATTCTAAGTGTCAGTGGTTACTGATTTGTACTGACTGAAAAATTTTCTAACCGCCGGGTCAAATCCGGCCGGGCCAGCCGGCTTGGAAGCCTCAAGGTCGGTATGAGCTGTCAGATTCAACCCCATCACCATTTGGACCACTTCCCGACATAGGAAATTCACCAAATTCGGCCTGAACTCAGAGGGCAGGCCCCCCTCGAAGGCCAGGCATTCGGCAGAACCGCCGGGACAAATACGACTGTGCTACCCGGCCCCGAAGCCTCAAAGTCGGTATGAGCAGTTAGGTTCACTCCCAACCCCGTTTGGACCACGTCCCGACTTAGGAAATTCACCAAATTCGGCCTGAACTTAGACAACAGTCCCCCCTCGAAGGCGTGACAGTCGGCGGAACCGCCGGATCAAATCCGGCTGAGCTACCCGTCTTGGAAGCCCCAAAGTCGGTATGAGCTGTCAGGTTCACTCCCATCCCCGTTTGGACCACTTCCCGACTTAGGAAATTCACCAAATTCGGCCCGAACTTAGAGGAGAGTCCCCCCTCGAAGGCGTGACAGTCGGCGGAACCGCCGGATCAAATCCGGCTGAGCTACCCGGCTTGGAAGCCCCAAAGTCGGTATGAGCTGTCAGGTCCACTCCCATCCCCGTTTGGACCACTTCCCAACATAGGAAATTCACCAAATTCGGCCTGAACTCAGAGGGCAGGCCCCCCTCGAAGGCCAGGCATTCGGCAGAACCGCCGGGTCAAATCCGACTGTGCTACCCGGCCCCGAAGCCTCAAAGTCGGTATGAGCAGTCAGGTTCAGTCCCATCCCAGTTTGGGCCATTTCCCGACTTAGGAAATTCACCAAATTCGGCCTGAACTCAGAGGACAGCCCCCCCTCGAAGGCGTGAAGTCGGCAGAATCGCCGGGTCAAATCCGGCTGAGCTACCCGGCCCCGAAGCCTCAAAGTCGGTATGAGCTGTCAGGTTCACTCCCATCCCCGTTTGGACCACTTCCCGACTTAGGAAATTCACCAAATTCGGCCGGAACTCAGAGGACAGTCCCCCCTCGAAGGCGTGACAGTCGGCGGAACCGCCGGATCAAATCCGGCTGAGCTACCCGGCTTGGAAGCCCCAAAGTCGGTATGAGCTGTCAGGTTCACTCCCATCCCCGTTTGGACCACTTCCCGACTTAGGAAATTCACCAAATTCGGCCTGAACTCAGAGGACAGTCCCCCTCGAAGGCGTGAAGTCGGCAGAACCGCCGGATCAAATCCGGCTGAGCTACCCGGCTTGGAAGCCTCAAAGTCGGTATGAGCTGTCAGGTTCACTCCCATCCCCGTTTGGACCACTTCCCGACTTAGGAAATTCACCAAATTCGGCCTGAACTCAGAGACAGTCCCCCCTCGAAGGCGTGACAGTCGGCAGAACCGCCGGGTCAAATCCGGCTGAGCTACCCGGCTTGGAAGCCTCAAAGTCGGTATGAGCAGTCAGGTTCACTCCCATCCCCGTTTGGACCACTTCCCGACTTAGGAAATTCACCAAATTCGGCCTGAACTCAGAGGACAGCCCCCCCTCGAAGGCGTGGAAGTCGGCAGAATCCCGGGTCAAATCCGGCTGAGCTACCCGGCCCCGAAGCCTCAAAGTCGGTAAGAGCTGTCAGGTTCACTCCCATCCCCGTTTGGACCACTTCCCGACTTAGGAAATTCACCAAATTCGGCCGGAACTCAGAGGACAGTCCCCCCTCGAAGGCGTGACAGTCGGCGGAATCGCCGGGTCAGATCCGGCTGGGTTACCCGGCTTGGAAGCCTCAAAGTCGGTATGAGCTGTCAGGTGCACTCCCATCCCCGTTTGGACCACTTCCCGACTTAGGAAATTAACCAAATTCGGCCTGAACTCAGAGGACAGTCCCCGCTCGAAGGCGTGGAAGTCGGCAGAATCGCCGGGTCAAATCCGGCTGAGCTACCCGCACCCGAAGCCTCAAAGTCGGTATGAGCTGTCAGGTTCACTCCCATCCCCGTTTGGACCACTTCCCGACTTAGGAAATTCGCCAAATTCGGCCTGAACTTATACAACAGTCCCCCCTCGAAGGCGTGACAGTCGGTAGAACCGCCGGATCAAATCCGGCTGAGCTACCCGGCTTGGAAGCCCCAAAGTCGGTATGAGCTGTCAGGTTCACTCCCATCCCCGTTTGGACCACTTCCCGACTTAGGAAATTCGCCAAATTCGGCCTGAACTTATACAACAGTCCCCCCTCGAAGGCGTGACAGTCGGTAGAACCGCCGGATCAAATCCGGCTGAGCTACCCGGCTTGGAAGCCCCAAAGTCGGTATGAGCTGTCAGGTTCACTCCCATCCCCGTTTGGACCACTTCCCGACTTAGGAAATTCACCAAATTCGGCCTGAACTCAGAGGACAGGCCCCCCTCGAAGGCGTAGAAGTCGGCAGAACCGCCGGATCAAATCCGGCTGAGCTACCCGGCCCCGAAGCCTCAAAGTCGGTATGAGCAGTCAGGTTCAGTCCCATCCCAGTTTGGGCCATTTCCCGACTTAGGAAATTCGCCAAATTCGGCCTGAACTTATACAACAGTCCCCCCTCGAAGGCGTGACAGTCGGTAGAACCGCCGGGTCAAATCCGGCTGAGCTACCCGATTTGGAAGCCTTCAAGACAAAACCCATCCGGCAATGCCACTCAAAAAGGGCCCAAATTCAGAAACACCCCCTTCAAAAGGTACCACTTCCTCGGAGACACTACCGGGACACGCTCCGCTCGGCGAAAATTAAGCCCCCACCACTAACTGAAGCCAACCGCAGCCCCAACTTCAACGGAGAAATCAGTAACCAATTCAAAAATGCACTTGGTTACTGACTTCTACTGACTCAAAAATATTCTAAGTGTCGCTGGTTACTGATTTGTACTGACTAAAAAATATTTTAAGTGTCGCTGGTTACTGATTTGTACTGACTGAAAAATATTCTAAGTGTCAGTGGTTACTGATTTGTACTGCTTCAAAAATATTCTAAGTGTCAGTGGTTACTGATTTGTACTGACTGAAAAATTTTCTAACCGCCGGGTCAAATCCGGCCGGGCCAGCCGGCTTGGAAGCCTCAAGGTCGGTATGAGCTGTCAGATTCAACCCCATCACCATTTGGACCACTTCCCGACATAGGAAATTCACCAAATTCGGCCTGAACTCAGAGGGCAGGCCCCCCTCGAAGGCCAGGCATTCGGCAGAACCGCCGGGACAAATACGACTGTGCTACCCGGCCCCGAAGCCTCAAAGTCGGTATGAGCAGTTAGGTTCACTCCCAACCCCGTTTGGACCACGTCCCGACTTAGGAAATTCACCAAATTCGGCCTGAACTTAGACAACAGTCCCCCCTCGAAGGCGTGACAGTCGGCGGAACCGCCGGATCAAATCCGGCTGAGCTACCCGTCTTGGAAGCCCCAAAGTCGGTATGAGCTGTCAGGTTCACTCCCATCCCCGTTTGGACCACTTCCCGACTTAGGAAATTCACCAAATTCGGCCCGAACTTAGAGGAGAGTCCCCCCTCGAAGGCGTGACAGTCGGCGGAACCGCCGGATCAAATCCGGCTGAGCTACCCGGCTTGGAAGCCCCAAAGTCGGTATGAGCTGTCAGGTCCACTCCCATCCCCGTTTGGACCACTTCCCAACATAGGAAATTCACCAAATTCGGCCTGAACTCAGAGGGCAGTCCCCCCTCGAAGGCCAGGCATTCGGCAGAACCGCCGGGTCAAATCCGACTGTGCTACCCGGCCCCGAAGCCTCAAAGTCGGTATGAGCAGTCAGGTTCAGTCCCATCCCAGTTTGGGCCATTTCCCGACTTAGGAAATTCACCAAATTCGGCCTGAACTCAGAGGACAGCCCCCCCTCGAAGGCGTGGAAGTCGGCAGAATCGCCGGGTCAAATCCGGCTGAGCTACCCGCCCCGAAGCCTCAAAGTCGGTATGAGCTGTCAGGTTCACTCCCATCCCCGTTTGGACCACTTCCCGACTTAGGAAATTCACCAAATTCGGCCGGAACTCAGAGGACAGTCCCCCCTCGAAGGCGTGAAGTCGGCAGAATCGCCGGGTCAAATCCGGCTGAGCTACCCGCACCCGAAGCCTCAAAGTCGGTATGAGCTGTCAGGTTCACTCCCATCCCCGTTTGGACCACTTCCCGACTTAGGAAATTCGCCAAATTCGGCCTGAACTTAGAGACAGTCCCCCCTCGAAGGCGTGACAGTCGGTAGAACCGCCGGATCAAATCCGGCTGAGCTACCCGGCTTGGAAGCCCCAAAGTCGGTATGAGCTGTCAGGTTCACTCCCATCCCCGTTTGGACCACTTCCCGACTTAGGAAATTCGCCAAATTCGGCCTGAACTTATACAACAGTCCCCCCTCGAAGGCGTGACAGTCGGTAGAACCGCCGGATCAAATCCGGCTGAGCTACCCGGCTTGGAAGCCCCAAAGTCGGTATGAGCTGTCAGGTTCACTCCCATCCCCGTTTGGACCACTTCCCGACTTAGGAAATTCACCAAATTCGGCCTGAACTCAGAGGACAGGCCCCCCTCGAAGGCGTAGAAGTCGGCAGAACCGCCGGATCAAATCCGGCTGAGCTACCCGGCCCCGAAGCCTCAAAGTCGGTATGAGCAGTCAGGTTCAGTCCCATCCCAGTTTGGGCCATTTCCCGACTTAGGAAATTCGCCAAATTCGGCCTGAACTTATACAACAGTCCCCCCTCGAAGGCGTGACAGTCGGTAGAACCGCCGGGTCAAATCCGGCTGAGCTACCCGATTTGGAAGCCTTCAAGACAAAACCCATCCGGCAATGCCACTCAAAAAGGGCCCAAATTCAGAAACACCCCCTTCAAAAGGTACCACTTCCTCGGAGACACTACCGGGACACGCTCCGCTCGGCGAAAATTAAGCCCCCACCACTAACTGAAGCCAACCGCAGCCCCAACTTCAACGGAGAAATCAGTAACCAATTCAAAAATGCACTTGGTTACTGACTTCTACTGACTCAAAAATATTCTAAGTGTCGCTGGTTACTGATTTGTACTGACTAAAAAATATTTTAAGTGTCGCTGGTTACTGATTTGTACTGACTGAAAAATATTCTAAGTGTCAGTGGTTACTGATTTGTACTGCTTCAAAAATATTCTAAGTGTCAGTGGTTACTGATTTGTACTGACTGAAAAATTTTCTAACCGCCGGGTCAAATCCGGCCGGGCCAGCCGGCTTGGAAGCCTCAAGGTCGGTATGAGCTGTCAGATTCAACCCCATCACCATTTGGACCACTTCCCGACATAGGAAATTCACCAAATTCGGCCTGAACTCAGAGGGCAGGCCCCCCTCGAAGGCCAGGCATTCGGCAGAACCGCCGGGACAAATACGACTGTGCTACCCGGCCCCGAAGCCTCAAAGTCGGTATGAGCAGTTAGGTTCACTCCCAACCCCGTTTGGACCACGTCCCGACTTAGGAAATTCACCAAATTCGGCCTGAACTTAGACAACAGTCCCCCCTCGAAGGCGTGACAGTCGGCGGAACCGCCGGATCAAATCCGGCTGAGCTACCCGTCTTGGAAGCCCCAAAGTCGGTATGAGCTGTCAGGTTCACTCCCATCCCCGTTTGGACCACTTCCCGACTTAGGAAATTCACCAAATTCGGCCCGAACTTAGAGGAGAGTCCCCCCTCGAAGGCGTGACAGTCGGCGGAACCGCCGGATCAAATCCGGCTGAGCTACCCGGCTTGGAAGCCCCAAAGTCGGTATGAGCTGTCAGGTCCACTCCCATCCCCGTTTGGACCACTTCCCAACTTAGGAAATTCACCAAATTCGGCCTGAACTCAGAGGGCAGGCCCCCCTCGAAGGCGAGGCATTCGGCAGAACCGCCGGGTCAAATCCGACTGTGCTACCCGGCCCCGAAGCCTCAAAGTCGGTATGAGCTGTCAGGTTCACTCCCATCCCCGTTTGGACCACTTCCCGACTTAGGAAATTCACCAAATTCGGCCTGAACTCAGAGGACAGCCCCCCTCGAAGGCGTGAAGTCGGCAGAATCGCCGGGTCAAATCCGGCTGAGCTACCCGGCCCCGAAGCCTCAAAGTCGGTATGAGCTGTCAGGTTCACTCCCATCCCCGTTTGGACCACTTCCCGACTTAGGAAATTCACCAAATTCGGCCTGAACTCAGAGGACAGTCCCCCCTCGAAGGCGTGACAGTCGGCGGAACCGCCGGATCAAATCCGGCTGAGCTACCCGGCCCCGAAGCCTCAAAGTCGGTATGAGCTGTCAGGTTCACTCCCATCCCCGTTTGGACCACTTCCCGACTTAGGAAATTCACCAAATTCGGCCTGAACTCAGACGACAGTCCCCCCTCGAAGGCGTGACAGTCGGCAGAACCGCCGGATCAAATCCGGCTGAGCTACCCGGCTTGAAGCCTCAAAGTCGGTATGAGCTGTCAGGTTCACTCCCATCCCCGTTTGGACCACTTCCCGACTTAGGAAATTCGCCAAATTCGGCCTGAACTCATAGGGCAGTCCCCCCTCGAAGGCGTGACAGTCGGTAGAACCGCCGGATCAAATCCGGCTGAGCTACCCGGCCCCGAAGCCTCAAAGTCGGTATGAGCTGTCAGGTTCACTCCCATCCCCGTTTGGACCACTTCCCGACTTAGGAAATTCACCAAATTCGGCCTGAACTCAGAGGACAGTCCCCCCTCGAAGGCGTGACAGTCGGCAGAACCGCCGGATCAAATCCGGCTGAGCTACCCGGCTCGAAGCCTCAAAGTCGGTATGAGCTGTCAGGTTCACTCCCATCCCCGTTTGGACCACTTCCCGACTTAGGAAATTCACCAAATTCGGCCTGAACTCAGAGGACAGTCCCCCCTCGAAGGCGTGAAGTCGGCAGAACCGCCGGATCAAATCCGGCTGAGCTACCCGGCCCCGAAGCCTCAAAGTCGGTATGAGCTGTCAGGTTCACTCCCATCCCCGTTTGGACCACTTCCCGACTTAGGAAATTCACCAAATTCGGCCTGAACTCAGAGGACAGTCCCCCCTCGAAGGCGTGACAGTCGGCAGAACCGCCGGATCAAATCCGGCTGAGCTACCCGGCTTGGAAGCCCCAAAGTCGGTATGAGCTGTCAGGTTCACTCCCATCCCCGTTTGGACCACTTCCCGACTTAGGAAATTCACCAAATTCGGCCTGAACTCAGAGGACAGGCCCCCCTCGAAGGCGTGAAGTCGGCAGAACCGCCGGATCAAATCCGGCTGAGCTACCCGGCCCCGAAGCCTCAAAGTCGGTATGAGCTGTCAGGTTCACTCCCATCCCCGTTTGGACCACTTCCCGACTTAGGAAATTCACCAAATTCGGCCTGAACTCAGAGACAGTCCCCCCTCGAAGGCGTGACAGTCGGCAGAACCGCCGGATCAAATCCGGCTGAGCTACCCGGCTTGAAGCCTCAAAGTCGGTATGAGCTGTCAGGTTCACTCCCATCCCCGTTTGGACCACTTCCCGACTTAGGAAATTCACCAAATTCGGCCGGAACTCAGAGGACAGTCCCCCCTCGAAGGCGTGACAGTCGGCAGAATCGCCGGGTCAAATCCGGCTGAGCTACCCGGCTCGAAGCCTCAAAGTCGGTATGAGCTGTCAGGTTCACTCCCATCCCCGTTTGGACCACTTCCCGACTTAGGAAATTCACCAAATTCGGCCTGAACTCAGAGGACAGTCCCCCCTCGAAGGCGTGGAAGTCGGCAGAATCGCCGGGTCAAATCCGGCTGAGCTACCCGGCCCCGAAGCCTCAAAGTCGGTATGAGCTGTCAGGTTCACTCCCATCCCCGTTTGGACCACTTCCCGACTTAGGAAATTCACCAAATTCGGCCTGAACTCAGAGGACAGTCCCCCCTCGAAGGCGTGGACAGTCGGCAGAATCGCCGGGTCAAATCCGGCTGAGCTACCCGGCTTGGAAGCCTCAAAGTCGGTATGAGCTGTCAGGTTCACTCCCATCCCCGTTTGGACCACTTCCCGACTTAGGAAATTCACCAAATTCGGCCTGAACTCAGAGGACAGTCCCCCTCGAAGGCGTGAAGTCGGCAGAATCGCCGGATCAAATCCGGCTGAGCTACCCGGCTCGAAGCCTCAAAGTCGGTATGAGCTGTCAGGTTCACTCCCATCCCCGTTTGGACCACTTCCCGACTTAGGAAATTCGCCAAATTCGGCCTGAACTTATACAACAGTCCCCCCTCGAAGGCGTGACAGTCGGTAGAACCGCCGGATCAAATCCGGCTGAGCTACCCGGCTTGGAAGCCCCAAAGTCGGTATGAGCTGTCAGGTTCACTCCCATCCCCGTTTGGACCACTTCCCGACTTAGGAAATTCACCAAATTCGGCCTGAACTCAGAGGACAGGCCCCCCTCGAAGGCGTAGAAGTCGGCAGAACCGCCGGATCAAATCCGGCTGAGCTACCCGGCCCCGAAGCCTCAAAGTCGGTATGAGCAGTCAGGTTCAGTCCCATCCCAGTTTGGGCCATTTCCCGACTTAGGAAATTCGCCAAATTCGGCCTGAACTTATACAACAGTCCCCCCTCGAAGGCGTGACAGTCGGTAGAACCGCCGGGTCAAATCCGGCTGAGCTACCCGATTTGGAAGCCTTCAAGACAAAACCCATCCGGCAATGCCACTCAAAAAGGGCCCAAATTCAGAAACACCCCCTTCAAAAGGTACCACTTCCTCGGAGACACTACCGGGACACGCTCCGCTCGGCGAAAATTAAGCCCCCACCACTAACTGAAGCCAACCGCAGCCCCAACTTCAACGGAGAAATCAGTAACCAATTCAAAAATGCACTTGGTTACTGACTTCTACTGACTCAAAAATATTCTAAGTGTCGCTGGTTACTGATTTGTACTGACTAAAAAATATTTTAAGTGTCGCTGGTTACTGATTTGTACTGACTGAAAAATATTCTAAGTGTCAGTGGTTACTGATTTGTACTGCTTCAAAAATATTCTAAGTGTCAGTGGTTACTGATTTGTACTGACTGAAAAATTTTCTAACCGCCGGGTCAAATCCGGCCGGGCCAGCCGGCTTGGAAGCCTCAAGGTCGGTATGAGCTGTCAGATTCAACCCCATCACCATTTGGACCACTTCCCGACATAGGAAATTCACCAAATTCGGCCTGAACTCAGAGGGCAGGCCCCCCTCGAAGGCCAGGCATTCGGCAGAACCGCCGGGACAAATACGACTGTGCTACCCGGCCCCGAAGCCTCAAAGTCGGTATGAGCAGTTAGGTTCACTCCCAACCCCGTTTGGACCACGTCCCGACTTAGGAAATTCACCAAATTCGGCCTGAACTTAGACAACAGTCCCCCCTCGAAGGCGTGACAGTCGGCGGAACCGCCGGATCAAATCCGGCTGAGCTACCCGTCTTGGAAGCCCCAAAGTCGGTATGAGCTGTCAGGTTCACTCCCATCCCCGTTTGGACCACTTCCCGACTTAGGAAATTCACCAAATTCGGCCCGAACTTAGAGGAGAGTCCCCCCTCGAAGGCGTGACAGTCGGCGGAACCGCCGGATCAAATCCGGCTGAGCTACCCGGCTTGGAAGCCCCAAAGTCGGTATGAGCTGTCAGGTCCACTCCCATCCCCGTTTGGACCACTTCCCAACATAGGAAATTCACCAAATTCGGCCTGAACTCAGAGGGCAGGCCCCCCTCGAAGGCCAGGCATTCGGCAGAACCGCCGGGTCAAATCCGACTGTGCTACCCGGCCCCGAAGCCTCAAAGTCGGTATGAGCAGTCAGGTTCAGTCCCATCCCAGTTTGGGCCATTTCCCGACTTAGGAAATTCACCAAATTCGGCCTGAACTCAGAGGACAGCCCCCCCTCGAAGGCGTGAAGTCGGCAGAATCGCCGGGTCAAATCCGGCTGAGCTACCCGGCCCCGAAGCCTCAAAGTCGGTAAGAGCTGTCAGGTTCACTCCCATCCCCGTTTGGACCACTTCCCGACTTAGGAAATTCACCAAATTCGGCCTGAACTCAGAGGACAGTCCCCCTCGAAGGCGTGAAGTCGGCAGAATCGCCGGGTCAGATCCGGCTGAGCTACCCGGCCCCGAAGCCTCAAAGTCGGTATGAGCTGTCAGGTGCACTCCCATCCCCGTTTGGACCACTTCCCGACTTAGGAAATTCGCCAAATTCGGCCTGAACTCAGAGACAGTCCCCCCTCGAAGGCGTGACAGTCGGCAGAACCGCCGGATCAAATCCGGCTGAGCTACCCGGCTTGGAAGCCCCAAAGTCGGTATGAGCTGTCAGGTTCACTCCCATCCCCGTTTGGACCACTTCCCGACTTAGGAAATTCGCCAAATTCGGCCTGAACTTATACAACAGTCCCCCCTCGAAGGCGTGACAGTCGGTAGAACCGCCGGATCAAATCCGGCTGAGCTACCCGGCTTGGAAGCCCCAAAGTCGGTATGAGCTGTCAGGTTCACTCCCATCCCCGTTTGGACCACTTCCCGACTTAGGAAATTCACCAAATTCGGCCTGAACTCAGAGGACAGGCCCCCCTCGAAGGCGTAGAAGTCGGCAGAACCGCCGGATCAAATCCGGCTGAGCTACCCGGCCCCGAAGCCTCAAAGTCGGTATGAGCAGTCAGGTTCAGTCCCATCCCAGTTTGGGCCATTTCCCGACTTAGGAAATTCGCCAAATTCGGCCTGAACTTATACAACAGTCCCCCCTCGAAGGCGTGACAGTCGGTAGAACCGCCGGGTCAAATCCGGCTGAGCTACCCGATTTGGAAGCCTTCAAGACAAAACCCATCCGGCAATGCCACTCAAAAAGGGCCCAAATTCAGAAACACCCCCTTCAAAAGGTACCACTTCCTCGGAGACACTACCGGGACACGCTCCGCTCGGCGAAAATTAAGCCCCCACCACTAACTGAAGCCAACCGCAGCCCCAACTTCAACGGAGAAATCAGTAACCAATTCAAAAATGCACTTGGTTACTGACTTCTACTGACTCAAAAATATTCTAAGTGTCGCTGGTTACTGATTTGTACTGACTAAAAAATATTTTAAGTGTCGCTGGTTACTGATTTGTACTGACTGAAAAATATTCTAAGTGTCAGTGGTTACTGATTTGTACTGCTTCAAAAATATTCTAAGTGTCAGTGGTTACTGATTTGTACTGACTGAAAAATTTTCTAACCGCCGGGTCAAATCCGGCCGGGCCAGCCGGCTTGGAAGCCTCAAGGTCGGTATGAGCTGTCAGATTCAACCCCATCACCATTTGGACCACTTCCCGACATAGGAAATTCACCAAATTCGGCCTGAACTCAGAGGGCAGGCCCCCCTCGAAGGCCAGGCATTCGGCAGAACCGCCGGGACAAATACGACTGTGCTACCCGGCCCCGAAGCCTCAAAGTCGGTATGAGCAGTTAGGTTCACTCCCAACCCCGTTTGGACCACGTCCCGACTTAGGAAATTCACCAAATTCGGCCTGAACTTAGACAACAGTCCCCCCTCGAAGGCGTGACAGTCGGCGGAACCGCCGGATCAAATCCGGCTGAGCTACCCGTCTTGGAAGCCCCAAAGTCGGTATGAGCTGTCAGGTTCACTCCCATCCCCGTTTGGACCACTTCCCGACTTAGGAAATTCACCAAATTCGGCCCGAACTTAGAGGAGAGTCCCCCCTCGAAGGCGTGACAGTCGGCGGAACCGCCGGATCAAATCCGGCTGAGCTACCCGGCTTGGAAGCCCCAAAGTCGGTATGAGCTGTCAGGTCCACTCCCATCCCCGTTTGGACCACTTCCCAACATAGGAAATTCACCAAATTCGGCCTGAACTCAGAGGGCAGGCCCCCCTCGAAGGCCAGGCATTCGGCAGAACCGCCGGGTCAAATCCGACTGTGCTACCCGGCCCCGAAGCCTCAAAGTCGGTATGAGCAGTCAGGTTCAGTCCCATCCCAGTTTGGGCCATTTCCCGACTTAGGAAATTCACCAAATTCGGCCTGAACTCAGAGGACAGCCCCCCTCGAAGGCGTGAAGTCGGCAGAATCGCCGGGTCAAATCCGGCTGAGCTACCCGGCCCGGAAGCCTCAAAGTCGGTATGAGCTGTCAGGTTCACTCCCATCCCCGTTTGGACCACTTCCCGACTTAGGAAATTCACCAAATTCGGCCTGAACTAGAGGACAGTCCCCCCTCGAAGGCGTGAAGTCGGCAGAACCGCCGGATCAAATCCGGCTGAGCTACCCGGCTTGGAAGCCCCAAAGTCGGTATGAGCTGTCAGGTGCACTCCCATCCCCGTTTGGACCACTTCCCGACTTAGGAAATTCGCCAAATTCGGCCTGAACTCAGAGGACAGTCCCCCCGAAGG
>NW_026868761.1:0-13900 GCF_020745735.1 Hemiscyllium ocellatum
CCCGAAGCCTCAAAGTCGGTATGAGCTGTCAGGTTCACTCCCATCCCCGTTTGGACCACTTCCCGACTTAGGAAATTCACCAAATTCGGCCGGAACTCAGAGGACAGTCCCCCCTCGAAGGCGTGACAGTCGGCGGAATCGCCGGGTCAGATCCGGCTGGGTTACCCGGCTTGGAAGCCTCAAAGTCGGTATGAGCTGTCAGGTGCACTCCCATCCCCGTTTGGACCACTTCCCGACTTAGGAAATTCGCCAAATTCGGCCTGAACTTATACAACAGTCCCCCTCGAAGGCGTGAAGTCGGCAGAACCGCCGGATCAAATCCGGCTGAGCTACCCGGCTCGGAAGCCTCAAAGTCGGTATGAGCTGTCAGGTTCACTCCCATCCCCGTTTGGACCACTTCCCGACTTAGGAAATTCGCCAAATTCGGCCTGAACTTATACAACAGTCCCCCCTCGAAGGCGTGACAGTCGGTAGAACCGCCGGATCAAATCCGGCTGAGCTACCCGGCTTGGAAGCCCCAAAGTCGGTATGAGCTGTCAGGTTCACTCCCATCCCCGTTTGGACCACTTCCCGACTTAGGAAATTCACCAAATTCGGCCTGAACTCAGAGGACAGGCCCCCCTCGAAGGCGTAGAAGTCGGCAGAACCGCCGGATCAAATCCGGCTGAGCTACCCGGCCCCCGAAGCCTCAAAGTCGGTATGAGCAGTCAGGTTCAGTCCCATCCCAGTTTGGGCCATTTCCCGACTTAGGAAATTCGCCAAATTCGGCCTGAACTTATACAACAGTCCCCCCTCGAAGGCGTGACAGTCGGTAGAACCGCCGGGTCAAATCCGGCTGAGCTACCCGATTTGGAAGCCTTCAAGACAAAACCCATCCGGCAATGCCACTCAAAAAGGGCCCAAATTCAGAAACACCCCCTTCAAAAGGTACCACTTCCTCGGAGACACTACCGGGACACGCTCCGCTCGGCGAAAATTAAGCCCCCACCACTAACTGAAGCCAACCGCAGCCCCAACTTCAACGGAGAAATCAGTAACCAATTCAAAAATGCACTTGGTTACTGACTTCTACTGACTCAAAAATATTCTAAGTGTCGCTGGTTACTGATTTGTACTGACTAAAAAATATTTTAAGTGTCGCTGGTTACTGATTTGTACTGACTGAAAAATATTCTAAGTGTCAGTGGTTACTGATTTGTACTGCTTCAAAAATATTCTAATGGTCAGTGGTTACTGATTTGTACTGACTGAAAAATTTTCTAACCGCCGGGTCAAATCCGGCCGGGCCAGCCGGCTTGGAAGCCTCAAGGTCGGTATGAGCTGTCAGATTCAACCCCATCACCATTTGGACCACTTCCCGACATAGGAAATTCACCAAATTCGGCCTGAACTCAGAGGGCAGGCCCCCCTCGAAGGCCAGGCATTCGGCAGAACCGCCGGGACAAATACGACTGTGCTACCCGGCCCCGAAGCCTCAAAGTCGGTATGAGCTGTTAGGTTCACTCCCAACCCCGTTTGGACCACGTCCCGACTTAGGAAATTCACCAAATTCGGCCTGAACTTAGACAACAGTCCCCCCTCGAAGGCGTGACAGTCGGCGGAACCGCCGGATCAAATCCGGCTGAGCTACCCGTCTTGGAAGCCCCAAAGTCGGTATGAGCTGTCAGGTTCACTCCCATCCCCGTTTGGACCACTTCCCGACTTAGGAAATTCACCAAATTCGGCCGGAACTTAGAGGAGAGTCCCCCCTCGAAGGCGTGACAGTCGGCGGAACCGCCGGATCAAATCCGGCTGAGCTACCCGGCTTGGAAGCCCCAAAGTCGGTATGAGCTGTCAGGTCCACTCCCATCCCCGTTTGGACCACTTCCCAACATAGGAAATTCACCAAATTCGGCCTGAACTCAGAGGGCAGGCCCCCCTCGAAGGCCAGGCATTCGGCAGAACCGCCGGGTCAAATCCGACTGTGCTACCCGGCCCCGAAGCCTCAAAGTCGGTATGAGCTGTCAGGTTCAGTCCCATCCCAGTTTGGGCCATTTCCCGACTTAGGAAATTCACCAAATTCGGCCGGAACTCAGAGGACAGCCCCCCCTCGAAGGCGTGACAGTCGGCGGAATCGCCGGGTCAAATCCGGCTGAGTTACCCGGCTTGGAAGCCTCAAAGTCGGTATGAGCTGTCAGGTGCACTCCCATCCCCGTTTGGACCACTTCCCGACTTAGGAAATTCACCAAATTCGGCCTGAACTCAGAGGACAGTCCCCGCTCGAAGGCGTGGAAGTCGGCAGAATCGCCGGATCAAATCCGGCTGAGCTACCCGGCTTGGAAGCCCCAAAGTCGGTATGAGCTGTCAGGTCCACTCCCATCCCCGTTTGGACCACTTCCAAACATAGGAAATTCACCAAATTCGGCCTGAACTCAGAGGACAGGCCCCCCTCGAAGGCGTGAAGTCGGCAGAACCGCCGGGACAAATCCGACTGTGCTACCCGCACCCGAAGCCTCAAAGTCGGTATGAGCAGTCAGGTTCACTCCCATCCCCGTTTGGACCACTTCCCGACTTAGGAAATTCGCCAAATTCGGCCTGAACTTATACAACAGTCCCCCCTCGAAGGCGTGACAGTCGGTAGAACCGCCGGATCAAATCCGGCTGAGCTACCCGGCTTGGAAGCCCCAAAGTCGGTATGAGCTGTCAGGTTCACTCCCATCCCCGTTTGGACCACTTCCCGACTTAGGAAATTCGCCAAATTCGGCCTGAACTTATACAACAGTCCCCCCTCGAAGGCGTGACAGTCGGTAGAACCGCCGGATCAAATCCGGCTGAGCTACCCGGCTTGGAAGCCCCAAAGTCGGTATGAGCTGTCAGGTTCACTCCCATCCCCGTTTGGACCACTTCCCGACTTAGGAAATTCACCAAATTCGGCCTGAACTCAGAGGACAGGCCCCCCTCGAAGGCGTAGAAGTCGGCAGAACCGCCGGATCAAATCCGGCTGAGCTACCCGGCCCCGAAGCCTCAAAGTCGGTATGAGCAGTCAGGTTCAGTCCCATCCCAGTTTGGGCCATTTCCCGACTTAGGAAATTCGCCAAATTCGGCCTGAACTTATACAACAGTCCCCCCTCGAAGGCGTGACAGTCGGTAGAACCGCCGGGTCAAATCCGGCTGAGCTACCCGATTTGGAAGCCTTCAAGACAAAACCCATCCGGCAATGCCACTCAAAAAGGGCCCAAATTCAGAAACACCCCCTTCAAAAGGTACCACTTCCTCGGAGACACTACCGGGACACGCTCCGCTCGGCGAAAATTAAGCCCCCACCACTAACTGAAGCCAACCGCAGCCCCAACTTCAACGGAGAAATCAGTAACCAATTCAAAAATGCACTTGGTTACTGACTTCTACTGACTCAAAAATATTCTAAGTGTCGCTGGTTACTGATTTGTACTGACTAAAAAATATTTTAAGTGTCGCTGGTTACTGATTTGTACTGACTGAAAAATATTCTAAGTGTCAGTGGTTACTGATTTGTACTGACTGAAAAATTTTCTAACCGCCGGGTCAAATCCGGCCGGGCCAGCCGGCTTGGAAGCCTCAAGGTCGGTATGAGCTGTCAGATTCAACCCCATCACCATTTGGACCACTTCCCGACATAGGAAATTCACCAAATTCGGCCTGAACTCAGAGGGCAGGCCCCCCTCGAAGGCCAGGCATTCGGCAGAACCGCCGGGACAAATACGACTGTGCTACCCGGCCCCGAAGCCTCAAAGTCGGTATGAGCAGTTAGGTTCACTCCCAACCCCGTTTGGACCACGTCCCGACTTAGGAAATTCACCAAATTCGGCCTGAACTTAGACAACAGTCCCCCCTCGAAGGCGTGACAGTCGGCGGAACCGCCGGATCAAATCCGGCTGAGCTACCCGTCTTGGAAGCCCCAAAGTCGGTATGAGCTGTCAGGTTCACTCCCATCCCCGTTTGGACCACTTCCCGACTTAGGAAATTCACCAAATTCGGCCCGAACTTAGAGGAGAGTCCCCCCTCGAAGGCGTGACAGTCGGCGGAACCGCCGGATCAAATCCGGCTGAGCTACCCGGCTTGGAAGCCCCAAAGTCGGTATGAGCTGTCAGGTCCACTCCCATCCCCGTTTGGACCACTTCCCAACATAGGAAATTCACCAAATTCGGCCTGAACTCAGAGGGCAGGCCCCCCTCGAAGGCCAGGCATTCGGCAGAACCGCCGGGTCAAATCCGACTGTGCTACCCGGCCCCGAAGCCTCAAAGTCGGTATGAGCAGTCAGGTTCAGTCCCATCCCAGTTTGGGCCATTTCCCGACTTAGGAAATTCACCAAATTCGGCCTGAACTCAGAGGACAGCCCCCCCTCGAAGGCGTGGAAGTCGGCAGAATCGCCGGGTCAAATCCGGCTGAGCTACCCGGCCCCGAAGCCTCAAAGTCGGTATGAGCTGTCAGGTTCACTCCCATCCCCGTTTGGACCACTTCCCGACTTAGGAAATTCACCAAATTCGGCCGGAACTCAGAGGACAGTCCCCCCTCGAAGGCGTGACAGTCGGCGGAATCGCCGGGTCAGATCCGGCTGAGCTACCCGGCTTGGAAGCCTCAAAGTCGGTATGAGCTGTCAGGTTCACTCCCATCCCCGTTTGGACCACTTCCCGACTTAGGAAATTCGCCAAATTCGGCCTGAACTTATACAACAGTCCCCCCTCGAAGGCGTGAAGTCGGCAGAACCGCCGGATCAAATCCGGCTGAGCTACCCGGCCCCGAAGCCTCAAAGTCGGTATGAGCTGTCAGGTTCACTCCCATCCCCGTTTGGACCACTTCCCGACTTAGGAAATTCGCCAAATTCGGCCTGAACTTAGAGGGCAGTCCCCCCTCGAAGGCGTGACAGTCGGTAGAACCGCCGGATCAAATCCGGCTGAGCTACCCGGCTTGGAAGCCCCAAAGTCGGTATGAGCTGTCAGGTTCACTCCCATCCCCGTTTGGACCACTTCCCGACTTAGGAAATTCACCAAATTCGGCCTGAACTTAGACAACAGTCCCCCCCCGAAGGCGTGACAGTCGGCGGAACCGCCGGATCAAATCCGGCTGAGCTACCCGTCTTGGAAGCCCCAAAGTCGGTATGAGCTGTCAGGTGCACTCCCATCCCCGTTTGGACCACTTCCCGACTTAGGAAATTCACCAAATTCGGCCCGAACTTAGAGGAGAGGCCCCCCTCGAAGGCGTGACATTCGGCGGAACCGCCGGATCAAATCCGGCTGAGCTACACGGCTTGGAAGCCCCAATGTCGGTATGAGCTGTCAGGTCCACTCCCATCCCCGTTTGGGCCACTTCCCAACATAGGAAATTCACCAAATTCGGCCTGAACTCAGAGGACAGCACCCCCTCGAAGGCGTGGAAGTCGGCAGAATCGCCGGGTCAAATCCGGCTGAGCTACCCGGCCCCGAAGCCTCAAAGTCGGTAAGAGCTATCAGGTTCACTCCCATCCCCGTTTGGACCACTTCCCGACTTAGGAAATTCACCAAATTCGGCCGGAACTCAGAGGACAGTCCCCCCTCGAAGGCGTGACAGTCGGCGGAATCGCCGGGTCAGATCCGGCTGGGTTACCCGCTTGGAAGCCTCAAAGTCGGTATGAGCTGTCAGGTGCACTCCCATCCCCGTTTGGACCACTTCCCGACTTAGGAAATTCGCCAAATTCGGCCTGAACTTATACAACAGTCCCCCCTCGAAGGCGTGACAGTCGGTAGAACCGCCGGATCAAATCCGGCTGAGCTACCCGGCTTGGAAGCCCCAAAGTCGGTATGAGCTGTCAGGTTCACTCCCATCCCCGTTTGGACCACTTCCCGACTTAGGAAATTCGCCAAATTCGGCCTGAACTTACACAACAGTCCCCCCTCGAAGGCGTGACAGTCGGTAGAACCGCCGGATCAAATCCGGCTGAGCTACCCGGCTTGGAAGCCCCAAAGTCGGTATGAGCTGTCAGGTTCACTCCCATCCCCGTTTGGACCACTTCCCGACTTAGGAAATTCACCAAATTCGGCCTGAACTTATACAACAGGCCCCCCTCGAAGGCGTGACAGTCGGTAGAACCGCCGGATCAAATCCGGCTGAGCTACCCGGCTTGGAAGCCTCAAAGTCGGTATGAGCTGTCAGGTTCACTCCCATCCCCGTTTGGACCACTTCCCGACTTAGGAAATTCACCAAATTCGGCCTGAACTCAGAGGACAGTCCCCCCTCGAAGGCGTGGACAGTCGGCAGAACCGCCGGGTCAAATCCGGCTGAGCTACCCGGCTTGGAAGCCCCAAAGTCGGTATGAGCTGTCAGGTTCACTCCCATCCCCGTTTGGACCACTTCCCGACTTAGGAAATTCACCAAATTCGGCCCGAACTTAGAGGAGAGCCCCCCTCGAAGGCGTGGACAGTCGGCAGAACCGCCGGATCAAATCCGGCTGAGCTACCCGGCCTCGAAGCCCCAAAGTCGGTATGAGCTGTCAGGTCCACTCCCATCCCCGTTTGGACCACTTCCCGACTTAGGAAATTCACCAAATTCGGCCTGAACTCAGAGACAGTCCCCCCTCGAAGGCGTGACAGTCGGTAGAACCGCCGGATCAAATCCGGCTGAGCTACCCGCCTTGGAAGCCTCAAAGTCGGTATGAGCTGTCAGGTTCACTCCCATCCCCGTTGGACCACTTCCCGACTTAGGAAATTCACCAAATTCGGCCTGAACTCAGACGACAGGCCCCCCTCGAAGGCGTGACAGTCGGCGGAACCGCCGGATCAAATCCGGCTGAGCTACCCGGCTTGGAAGCCCCAAAGTCGGTATGAGCTGTCAGGTTCACTCCCATCCCCGTTTGGACCACTTCCCGACTTAGGAAATTCGCCAAATTCGGCCTGAACTCAGAGGACAGGTCCCCCTCGAAGGCGTGAAGTCGGCAGAACCGCCGGATCAAATCCGGCTGAGCTACCCGGCCCCGAAGCCTCAAAGTCGGTATGAGCTGTCAGGTTCACTCCCATCCCCGTTTGGACCACTTCCCGACTTAGGAAATTCACCAAATTCGGCCTGAACTCAGAGGACAGGCCCCGCTCGAAGGCGTGAAGTCGGCAGAACCGCCGGATCAAATCCGGCTGAGCTACCCGCACCCGAAGCCTCAAAGTCGGTATGAGCTGTCAGGTTCACTCCCATCCCCGTTTGGACCACTTCCCGACTTAGGAAATTCGCCAAATTCGGCCTGAACTTATACAACAGTCCCCCCTCGAAGGCGTGACAGTCGGTAGAACCGCCGGATCAAATCCGGCTGAGCTACCCGGCTTGGAAGCCCCAAAGTCGGTATGAGCTGTCAGGTTCACTCCCATCCCCGTTTGGACCACTTCCCGACTTAGGAAATTCGCCAAATTCGGCCTGAACTTATACAACAGTCCCCCCTCGAAGGCGTGACAGTCGGCGGAACCGCCGGATCAAATCCGGCTGAGCTACCCGGCTTGGAAGCCCCAAAGTCGGTATGAGCTGTCAGGTCCACTCCCATCCCCGTTTGGACCACTTCCCGACTTAGGAAATTCACCAAATTCGGCCTGAACTCAGAGGGCAGTCCCCCCTCGAAGGCGTGTCATTCGGCAGAACCGCCGGATCAAATCCGGCTGAGCTACCCGTCTTGGAAGCCCCAAAGTCGGTATGAGCTGTCAGGTTCACTCCCATCCCAGTTTGGGCCACTTCCCGACTTAGGAAATTCACCAAATTCGGCCTGAACTCAGAGGACAGCCCCCCCTCGAAGGCGTGGAAGTCGGCAGAATCGCCGGGTCAAATCCGGCTGAGCTACCCGGCCCCGAAGCCTCAAAGTCGGTATGAGCTGTCAGGTTCACTCCCATCCCCGTTTGGACCACTTCCCGACTTAGGAAATTCACCAAATTCGGCCGGAACTCAGAGGACAGTCCCCCCTCGAAGGCGTGACAGTCGGCGGAATCGCCGGGTCAGATCCGGCTGGGTTACCCGGCTTGGAAGCCTCAAAGTCGGTATGAGCTGTCAGGTGCACTCCCATCCCCGTTTGGACCACTTCCCGACTTAGGAAATTAACCAAATTCGGCCTGAACTCAGAGGACAGTCCCCGCTCGAAGGCGTGGAAGTCGGCAGAATCGCCGGGTCAAATCCGGCTGAGCTACCCGCACCCGAAGCCTCAAAGTCGGTATGAGCTGTCAGGTTCACTCCCATCCCCGTTTGGACCACTTCCCGACTTAGGAAATTCGCCAAATTCGGCCTGAACTTATACAACAGTCCCCCCTCGAAGGCGTGACAGTCGGTAGAACCGCCGGATCAAATCCGGCTGAGCTACCCGGCTTGGAAGCCCCAAAGTCGGTATGAGCTGTCAGGTTCACTCCCATCCCCGTTTGGACCACTTCCCGACTTAGGAAATTCGCCAAATTCGGCCTGAACTTATACAACAGTCCCCCCTCGAAGGCGTGACAGTCGGTAGAACCGCCGGATCAAATCCGGCTGAGCTACCCGGCTTGGAAGCCCCAAAGTCGGTATGAGCTGTCAGGTTCACTCCCATCCCCGTTTGGACCACTTCCCGACTTAGGAAATTCACCAAATTCGGCCTGAACTCAGAGGACAGGCCCCCCTCGAAGGCGTAGAAGTCGGCAGAACCGCCGGATCAAATCCGGCTGAGCTACCCGGCCCCGAAGCCTCAAAGTCGGTATGAGCAGTCAGGTTCAGTCCCATCCCAGTTTGGGCCATTTCCCGACTTAGGAAATTCGCCAAATTCGGCCTGAACTTATACAACAGTCCCCCCTCGAAGGCGTGACAGTCGGTAGAACCGCCGGGTCAAATCCGGCTGAGCTACCCGATTTGGAAGCCTTCAAGACAAAACCCATCCGGCAATGCCACTCAAAAAGGGCCCAAATTCAGAAACACCCCCTTCAAAAGGTACCACTTCCTCGGAGACACTACCGGGACACGCTCCGCTCGGCGAAAATTAAGCCCCCACCACTAACTGAAGCCAACCGCAGCCCCAACTTCAACGGAGAAATCAGTAACCAATTCAAAAATGCACTTGGTTACTGACTTCTACTGACTCAAAAATATTCTAAGTGTCGCTGGTTACTGATTTGTACTGACTAAAAAATATTTTAAGTGTCGCTGGTTACTGATTTGTACTGACTGAAAAATATTCTAAGTGTCAGTGGTTACTGATTTGTACTGACTGAAAAATTTTCTAACCGCCGGGTCAAATCCGGCCGGGCCAGCCGGCTTGGAAGCCTCAAGGTCGGTATGAGCTGTCAGATTCAACCCCATCACCATTTGGACCACTTCCCGACATAGGAAATTCACCAAATTCGGCCTGAACTCAGAGGGCAGGCCCCCCTCGAAGGCCAGGCATTCGGCAGAACCGCCGGGACAAATACGACTGTGCTACCCGGCCCCGAAGCCTCAAAGTCGGTATGAGCAGTTAGGTTCACTCCCAACCCCGTTTGGACCACGTCCCGACTTAGGAAATTCACCAAATTCGGCCTGAACTTAGACAACAGTCCCCCCTCGAAGGCGTGACAGTCGGCGGAACCGCCGGATCAAATCCGGCTGAGCTACCCGTCTTGGAAGCCCCAAAGTCGGTATGAGCTGTCAGGTTCACTCCCATCCCCGTTTGGACCACTTCCCGACTTAGGAAATTCACCAAATTCGGCCCGAACTTAGAGGAGAGTCCCCCCTCGAAGGCGTGACAGTCGGCGGAACCGCCGGATCAAATCCGGCTGAGCTACCCGGCTTGGAAGCCCCAAAGTCGGTATGAGCTGTCAGGTCCACTCCCATCCCCGTTTGGACCACTTCCCAACATAGGAAATTCACCAAATTCGGCCTGAACTCAGAGGGCAGGCCCCCCTCGAAGGCCAGGCATTCGGCAGAACCGCCGGGTCAAATCCGACTGTGCTACCCGGCCCCGAAGCCTCAAAGTCGGTATGAGCAGTCAGGTTCAGTCCCATCCCAGTTTGGGCCACTTCCCGACTTAGGAAATTCACCAAATTCGGCCTGAACTCAGAGGACAGCCCCCCCTCGAAGGCGTGAAGTCGGCAGAACCGCCGGATCAAATCCGGCTGAGCTACCCGGCCCCGAAGCCTCAAAGTCGGTATGAGCTGTCAGGTTCACTCCCATCCCCGTTTGGACCACTTCCCGACTTAGGAAATTCACCAAATTCGGCCCGAACTTAGAGGACAGTCCCCCCTCGAAGGCGTGACAGTCGGCGGAACCGCCGGATCAAATCCGGCTGAGCTACCCGGCTTGGAAGCCTCAAAGTCGGTATGAGCTGTCAGGTTCACTCCCATCCCCGTTTGGACCACTTCCCGACATAGGAAATTCACCAAATTCGGCCTGAACTCAGAGGACAGCACCCCCTCGAAGGCGTGGAAGTCGGCAGAATCGCCGGGTCAAATCCGGCTGAGCTACCCGGCCCCGAAGCCTCAAAGTCGGTATGAGCTGTCAGGTTCACTCCCATCCCCGTTTGGACCACTTCCCGACTTAGGAAATTCACCAAATTCGGCCTGAACTCAGAGGACAGTCCCCCCTCGAAGGCGTGACAGTCGGCGGAATCGCCGGGTCAGATCCGGCTGGGCTACCCGGCCCCGAAGCCTCAAAGTCGGTATGAGCTGTCAGGTGCACTCCCATCCCCGTTTGGACCACTTCCCGACTTAGGAAATTCGCCAAATTCGGCCTGAACTAGAGGACAGTCCCCCCTCGAAGGCGTGACAGTCGGTAGAACCGCCGGATCAAATCCGGCTGAGCTACCCGGCTCGGAAGCCCCAAAGTCGGTATGAGCTGTCAGGTTCACTCCCATCCCCGTTTGGACCACTTCCCGACTTAGGAAATTCACCAAATTCGGCCTGAACTTATACAACAGTCCCCCCTCGAAGGCGTGACAGTCGGTAGAACCGCCGGATTCAAATCCGGCTGAGCTACCCGCTTGGAAGCCCAAAGTCGGTATGAGCTGTCAGGTACACTCCCATCCCCGTTTTGACCACTTCCCGACTTAGGAAATTCGCCAAATTCGGCCTGAACTTAAACAACAGTCCCCCCTCGAAGGAGTGACAGTCGGTAGAACCGCCGGATCAAATCCGGCTGAACTACCCGGCTTGGAAGACCCAAAGTCGGTATGAGCTGTCAGGTTCACTCCCAATCCCGTTTGGACCACGTCCCGACTAAGGAAATTCACCAAATTCGGCCTGAACTCAGAGGACAGGCCCCCCTCGAAGGCGTGGAAGTCGGCAGAACAGCCGGATCAAATCCGGCTGAGCTACCTGGCTTGGAAGCCTCAAAGTCGGTATGAGCTGTCAGGTCCACTCCCATCCCCGTTTGGACCACTTCCCGACTTAGGAAATTCACCAAATTCGGCCCGAACGTAGAGGAGAGTCCCCCCTTGAAGGCGTGACAGTCGGCGGAACCGCCGGATCAAATCCGGCTGAGCTACCCGGCTTGGAAGCCCCAAAGTCGGTATGAGATGTCAGGTCCACTCCCATCCCAGTTTGGGCCACTTCCCAACATAGGAAATTCACCAAATTCGGCCTGAACTCAGAGGACAGCCCCCCCTCGAAGGCGTGAAGTCGGCAGAACCGCCGGGTCAAATCCGGCTGAGCTACCCGGCCCCGAAGCCTCAAAGTCGGTATGAGCTGTCAGGTTCACTCCCATCCCCCGTTTGGACCACTTCCCGACTTAGGAAATTCACCAAATTCGGCCGGAACTCAGAGGACAGTCTCCCCTCGAAGGCGTGACAGTCGGCGGAATCGCCGGGTCAGATCCGGCTGGGTTACCCGGCTTGGAAGCCTCAAAGTCGGTATGAGCTGTCAGGTGCACTCCCATCCCCGTTTGGACCACTTCCCGACATAGGAAATTAACCAAATTCGGCCTGAACTCAGAGGACAGTCCCCGCTCGAAGGCGTGGAAGTCGGCAGAATCGCCGGGTCAAATCCGGCTGAGCTACCCGCACCCGAAGCCTCAAAGTCGGTATGAGCTGTCAGGTTCACTCCCATCCCCGTTTGGACCACTTCCCGACTTAGGAAATTCAGCAAATTCGGCCTGAACTTACACAACAGTCCCCCCTCGAAGGCGTGACAGTCGGTAGAACCGTCGGATCAAATCCGGCTGAGCTACCCGCACCCGAAGCATCAAAGTCGGTATGAGCTCTCAGGTTCACTCCCATCCCCGTTTGGACCACTTCCCGACTTAGGAAATCGCCAAATTCGGCCTGAACATAGACAACAGTCCCCCCTCGAAGGCGTGACAGTCGGTAGAACCGCCGGATCAAATCCGGCTGAGCTACCCGGCTTGGTAGCCCCAAAGTCGGTATGAGCTGTCAGGTCCACTCCCATCCCCGTTAGGACCACTTCCCGACTTAGGATATTCACCAAATTCGGACTGAACTCAGAGGGCAGGCCCCCCCCTCGAAGGCGTAGAAGTCGGCAGAACCGCCGGATCAAATCCGGCTGAGCTACCCGGCTTGGAAGCCCCAAAGTCGGTATGAGCTGTCAGGTTCACTCCCATCCCCGTTTGGACCACTTCCCGACTTAGGAAATTCACCAAATTCGGCCTGAACTCAGAGGGCAGGCCCCCCTCGAAGGCCAGGCATTCGGCAGAACCGCCGGGTCAAATCCGACTGTGCTACCCGGCCCCGAAGCCTCAAAGTCGGTATGAGCAGTCAGGTTCAGTCCCATCCCAGTTTGGGCCACTTCCCGACTTAGGAAATTCACCAAATTCGGCCTGAACTCAGAGGACAGCCCCCCCCTCGAAGGCGTGGAAGTCGGCAGAATCGCCGGGTCAAATCCGGCTGAGCTACCCGGCCCCGAAGCCTCAAAGTCGGTATGAGCTGTCAGGTTCACTCCCATCCCCGTTTGGACCACTTCCCGACTTAGGAAATTCACCAAATTCGGCCGGAACTCAGAGGACAGTCCCCCCTCGAAGGCGTGACAGTCGGCGGAATCGCCGGGTCAAATCCGGCTGAGCTACCCGGCTTGGAAGCCTCAAAGTCGGTATGAGCTGTCAGGTGCACTCCCATCCCCGTTTGGACCACTTCCCGACTTAGGAAATTCACCAAATTCGGCCTGAACTCAGAGGACAGTCCCCCCTCGAAGGCGTGAAGTCGGCAGAACCGCCGGGTCAAATCCGGCTGAGCTACCCGCACCGAAGCCTCAAAGTCGGTATGAGCTGTCAGGTTCACTCCCATCCCCGTTTGGACCACTTCCCGACTTAGGAAATTCGCCAAATTCGGCCTGAACTTATACAACAGTCGCCCCCCTCGAAGGCGTGACAGTCGGTAGAACCGCCGGATCAAATCCGGCTGAGCTACCCGGCTTGGAAGCCCCAAAGTCGGTATGAGCTGTCAGGTTCACTCCCATCCCCGTTTGGACCACTTCCCGACTTAGGAAATTCGCCAAATTCGGCCTGAACTCAGACAACAGTCCCCCCTCGAAGGCGTGAAGTCGGCAGAACCGCCGGATCAAATCCGGCTGAGCTACCCGGCTTGGAAGCCTCAAGTCGGTATGAGCTGTCAGGTTCACTCCCATCCCCGTTTGGACCACTTCCCGACTTAGGAAATTCGCCAAATTCGGCCTGAACTTATACAACAGGCCCCCCTCGAAGGCGTGACAGTCGGTAGAACCGCCGGATCAAATCCGGCTGAGCTACCCGGCCCGAAGCCTCAAAGTCGGTATGAGCAGTCAGGTTCACTCCCATCCCCGTTTGGACCACTTCCCGACTTAGGAAATTCACCAAATTCGGCCTGAACTTATACAACAGTCCCCCCTCGAAGGAGTGACAGTCGGTAGAACCGCCGGATCAAATCCGCCTGAGCTACCCGGCTTGGAAGCCTCAAAGTCGGTATGAGCTGTCAGGTTCACTCCCATCCCCGTTTGGACCACTTCCCGACTTAGGAAATTCA
>NW_026868762.1:0-13796 GCF_020745735.1 Hemiscyllium ocellatum
CTATTGGGCAAACCAGAAACATTCCAGATGAGTATAAACTAGCCGATGAAATAGCCTCGGGTTTTGAGAGTTTCCCCTTGTTCGCTGCCATTTTCCCAGTCACCACCACCAAGAATGTTAACAGAATCAACCTCATTCATTATAACGTCCAACGATTGGCCAACCTGACTGTAGATGCAGTGGATGCAGTCCATGAACAGCTTGCACAAATCTCGCTGATGGCCCTACAGAACAGACAGGCTTTGGATATGCTCTTGGCAGAGAAAGGAGGGGCCTGCGCTATGTTTGGTGCCATGTGCTGCACTGCCATAGCAAATAATACGGGACCAGATGGGAAGCTTACTAGAACCCTGAGAAAGCTACGCGCCTTAGCCACTGAGCTGAAGACGCAGTCAGGTGTCACTAACCCGGTGGTCGACTGGTTGAATAAGACGTTCGGTCGTTGGGGAAATATGCTGGGGCAGCTAGCCCTAGGGCTGAGCATTTCCGTTACTATTCTTATTACGTGTGGCTGCTGTTTTATTCCCTGTGTTAGAGCCCTAGTGACCCGGACCATAGACCGGGTATTTACAGGCAACGACAACGCTGGCCCTCTGGCACCCCCGCCGTACCAAGCTGTCCTACACGAGTGTACAAATGCTTCCCATGGGGAAACCGGATCAGCGGGGACTGTGATGGAAACCGACCTATCGCCGCCGTGTTATGACTTCTAATGGCATTTGTCTTGCATGCATTTTTTTCCTTTGTTGAACTTTGTGTTCTGTTGCGACGCGATATGCTCTGACGACATCTACGCTGCTTAGGGACTCCTATCCCCTTATAACTATGTCTCCATAGAGTCAGACAAGCCGGGTTGCGTCAACGGGTCGGTCTTGCAAACGAGCGGAGGGGCGCTCACCGACCCCCCAGGCCCTGACTGCTCCGCGGGAAATACTGTATTTTTTATTAGGTTGTAATAGCACGATGGGGGTCTTGGGACTTTGGTATAACGGGGCTATTTAGTTTTAACAAAGGGAGACGGCTGGGGTCCTAGGAAGGGTGATGTGATTACCTAGTTTACTTGTGGTTTAGTACACCGCTGATTTAGTAGGGTGGTTAGCTTTCTGTACCAACTATTTCCGTATTCTTTAACTCAGGTTTCAATTGCCTTTTACTAGCGCCCGCGGTCGGAGATCTCTTCTCCGAGTGAAGGGTGGAAGCTGCTTTACCGTCCGGTATGCGATGTACTGTGGTCATTCTATCTTCGGTGCATGTCAACTAGCGCGGTGTGTTTTTTTTAGTTCGGATTCGCATGTTCCCGTCGGGTGCTCTGCTTCACTGGGTATGTCTGTCCTTCCTTTTTCTTTTTCATGTTTCCTCCTTCTACCCAGTACTAACCCTTCGACCTCATACCCTGGGATGGTCAAGCCTGTGGTCCAAAGACCCTTTAATCAATTTGACCGTTTCATTTGGGTGACACTGAAGTGCTTGTTGTACGCTGCAGTCATGGTTGTAAGTGCTGTGTGCCCCGGAGACTCAACAACTGAACACACCAGTGACTACACAACATCCAAGATTGCTCAGTCGACTCGCCTGCTCCAGCTGCCCACCGGTCACAGCAATGAGCCACTGGCCGCTGCCCGGAGTCCGTCCTTGCCGCCTATGAAATCGATAAGGCTCCCCTTTCAAACGGCTGGTTAGCCAGTGACAGGTGAGTCTTCTCGAGTGAGGGACCACCTACGACAGGCACAGTCGTACTTTGAACTGGGTAGTGGTGGCCTACATTTGTGCGAGTTGTGATACTGCCTGGCTCTTGCATCCATGTTGGACGTCTGGACTGAACTGCTGGTTTAGGAGGCACTCTCATCTGCGGAAGGACCGGGGCACAGCAAATTTCGTTCACTGATTGCCTGACCACTCGCAAGTACCAGACTGCTGGTAGCGTACAGTTTCATCTCTCAAATTCACAACACATGTTTACACTTGGGTGTTCTTTGGACTGCAGACCTGCGTACTGCGGGCAGCCTACTTATTTTTACTTTTTCTCCGCCCTGAATCTCTTGCGTTCCATACTAGTTTATTGTGTCTCTATTTTTTTTGTTGTTATTTTCGCGAGATTTGTTTGTCTTTTTGTCATACTTGATTTCATTCCTTGTTTTTGTCGATTTTGCAGAAGCCTGCCGGAATTGTTTTATGTATACATATGTGTTAGATTAGCTATGCATGTATGTTAGTTACCCATTTGTTACTTGGGTTGCGTCGTGTTACTTAGGGCACCCTTCATCCCAACATGACTGTCTCCCTAGAACCGGAGAATCTGGTTATGACAATGTGCTCGATTAAATCAAAAGGGACGCTTTTGGGTACGTCCGCCGGCACACCAGACCCCGGTCGCCTCGCGGGGGGGGGGGGGGGGGGTGGGGGGGGGGGGGGGTGAGTTTTCAGCTTTGCGGTCCTTACGGCATTAATTGGTGTGGCCTCTTTTAGAGGCCAAGAGGGGGAATGTTGGGGTTAATTCATAACTGGGGTGCCTAGGTGGGGGCTAGGGAATGTACTATTATTGCTACAACAGGCATTGTCAGATTCAGTCCCTAAACAGTAAATCACAGCCATGCGGGAGGAAGCGAACAACTGCAAGGCTACCTGACTGAAGCCACATTCCCCATTGATTAGATCATGTCAAAACTAACAAAAGAACCGGTAACTGTCGGATAGTGTAAATTGGAACACATTATCGATGGAGTAACTGTTAATGCCCCCCTGACGTAAATCCCCATCGAAACCGGTGATAAATTATAATGCCTGTTAAACCCCCTATGGAGAACTATTGATTCAGTAAAGGAAAACACCTAGCCAGGTAGACGCATAGCAATTAGATTGATCACCCAAACAATGGACTACTGATTACAGAGTCAGAACTGTCGGACCCAGGATGGCTGAACTATTGTTCAGCACAGCAGGGGTTAGACAGGCACCTCAGTGCGGCCAATGGAGACACAGATCCCCTCGCACACAACAGAACGGACCAATGAGAGGAACGATCAAGGGAGAACGAACCTGGCACTCGAAGAACCGGGAAATATAATTTCGCCGGGTCTGAAGAGAAAGTGGGAACGTGCCTTCTCCAGCAAGCCTGAAAGCTTGCTGTTACACGGACGTCTCTCTCTCTCTTTTCAAATAAAGCAGTTTTGTGCTTTTGAATCTGGCCTGGTGTCTCACTCTTTTCGGTACGAACACGGAGACGGGAGCCCCGTCTCAACACCGGTAAGCCGTCGCTTCCGGGAGTTTTATTCTTTTCGAAGGACTCGAGGGCCTTGGTCAGCTCGTCTAGAGATAGCGGCTGGTCCAGCCTCTCCCGGGTTCTGTCGTCTAGGACCTCCGTGATAGAGGACAGGAACGACTGGGAGGCCGCACTGTCGGTTGGCTTTGTGTCATACAGACTGGCATAGAAGGATTTACTGAGCCTCATGACGTCAGCCTGAGATGACGTTATCGAGCCATCTTAGTCCTTCAGGCTGCTGAGCACAGAGCTCTCTTTGTGCACCTTCTGGAAGAAGAAAGTCCGAGGCAAAGAGCGAGGCTTGCTGGCCCTTCACCTCCTGGGAGGTCCTCCGTGACATCGACCCCCATCGTCTGCAGCAGGAGCAGGTTCTGCATACTTTCCTGGAGCTGGGACAGCTTTCCCCACCTCTCTCTCACCTCCTGAACACCTTTGGAGGATGAAGAACCTCTTGATGTTCCCTTTTACTGTTTCCCACCAGTCCGCTGGGGACTCAGGTAGTACACATCCTTTTTTTAATATTTCAAAAATATACTTTATTCGTAAACATTCATGAAATAATTTGATACACTGTACATTTGGTAATGCTATACATATGTTCACATTAACATACACAGCTTAGAATTTTCCTTTTTTTACATACAGATCTGTGCATTTCTCGCTCTTACACCCATATATTTAGCTGAGGCGTCAGCAGAGCCCAAATGACCGCATGGGCCCCCTGATCTTCGTTAGACAGGCAGATGTTACACGGTGGTCTTTCCCCACCGCGCCTTGGTGGCAACTGCCCCAAGCTTCAGCGCGTCCCTCAACACATAGTCCTGGACCTTGGAATGTGCCAGTCTGCAACACTCAGTCGGGGTCAACTCCTTCAGCTGGAAGATCAACAGGTTTCGGACCACCCAGAGTGTGTCCTTCACCAAGTTGATGATCCTCCAGGTGCAGTTGATGTTCGTCTCGGTGTGCGTCCTGGGGAACAGGCCGTAGAGCACGGAGTCCCGTATCACGGCACTGCTCGGGACGAACCTCGACAAACACCACTGCATTCCTCTCCAGACTTCCTCTGCATAGGCACATTCCAGAAGGAGGTGTGTGACAGTCTCATCCCCCATCCCCGCAGCCGCTTCGAGGGAAGCGTGCGGTGCGGCAGAGAGTCCGGGCGTGCATAAAGGATCTCACAGCCAGAGCCCTTCTCACCACCAGCCAGGCCATGTCTTGGTGCTTGTTGGAAAGTTCTGGTGATGAGGCATTCTGCCAAATTGCTTTGACAGTCCGCTCAGGGAACCACTCGATAGGATCCGCCCTCTCCTTTTCCTGAAGGGTCTCGAGGACGCTACGTGCTGACCACTTTCTGATGGACTTGTGGTCAAAGGTGTTTTTCTTCAGAAATTTCTGCACGAAGGACAGGTGGTACGGAACGGTCCAACTACTCCAGCAAGCCTCGTTCTTTTCCTCGGAGGCTTCCAAGATAATCTTCCGGTCCAGGGTCCGCTCGGTGGAGCAGGACGAGACATGCTCACGTTTCTTCTTCCAGAAGGTGAACAAAGAGAGCTCCGTGCTCAGCAGCCTGAAGGAGGAAGCTGGCTCGATAACGTCATCGCAGGCTGCCATCATTAGGATCAGTAAATCCTTCTATGCCAGTCTGTATTACGTGAAGCCGACCGACAGCGCGGCCTCACAGTCGTTCCTGTCCTCTATCAAGGAGGTCCTAGACGACAGAACCCGGGAGAGGCTGGACCAGTGGCCATCTCTGGACGAGCTGACCAGGGCCCTCGAGTCCTTCGAAAAGAATAAAACTCCCGGAAGTGACGGCTTACCGGTCGAGCTCTATTCCGCATTAACATTCACAGAGTTACTCCTCACCTCAAGGTTCCCTCTGGACCATCAGGAGCGGGACCCGAGTCATTGACAAATCAAACTGTTTTAATTCTAAAGGCTGGATGACCAGGACAGCCTTCAAGTAAACGATAACCAGAGACCAATTACTATTGGCCTGGTTTTAGCAAGTCTTTTCCCTAAGGGTTTAAGCGAGGAGACTCAGTTTGAATTTTGGACAGAATGGTTGTATTGTAGCAACACTGGGCTGTAATGGAAATACAGCCTCCTTACAAAATATTATTCAAAAGAAACCCAGAGAAATAGAAAGGATCTTTCAGTTGTCTTGGAATGAGCTGCAGTCTTCAACTCCATCACAAACTGTACCTCATGGTTCCCCTGGTAATGGCAGTGGGAGAATGTACCTGGGTAACTCATGTCACTTGTTTTTAAGTTGGTTTTACTGGTCTTTGGATCAGAGTACTGGCTTTAGGTTTGTGGTACAGCCAGTTGGCTTGGTCTGGCTCGATCCACTGTTGACCCGTGTGGACTGTAGGCACTATCATTGGATGGTGCTATTAAATAAAAATGGGTGATTTAGTCAATCTCCCGAGTTCCGGATGGACAGATACCTGGTCACACCCTGTAAGCTCACTTGTGCTGGGGGGATTGTGACAAATATTAACCACACCAGAAAAATAACAACCGTCCCAACACTAACTGACCGCTGGAGACCCACAGATTTGTGTCCATAGCTGATACCAGGTTGCAAGCCCATCGGGTCAGTGAATAGATCAGAGAGTGACATTAACCTCCAATAAAGGCTCATTGTGTGATTGAAGTCTAATGGAGGTATTACTTCCCCTCATCACCTGATGGAGCCAACGAGTTGAGGAAATGGATGATCATTCGTGGGGTAGATCCCAGAACAGCAGCAGGACCCGATGGTTTTGGGGTGAAGGAGAGAGAGCCCATTTATATGGATGATAGTACACGTCTGCCCAGGCTGGTTTCATTGTGGCTCCAAACTGGTGTTCTACCAGAAATGCTCGAGAATGGGAGGACAGTGCTAATCCCCAAGACCACCAGTAACTGGCGACCAGGGACTATAGGGCCACTTCGGCTTCGTATATTTACAAAAAACTTATTGCAGGACGGCTCAGCGAAGCAGTTGTACTTCCCCTGAGACAGGAAGGTTTCCTTGGGACAACCCTGGGTTACAGTCTCAATGCTTTCACTGTCAGTAACGTTATTAATGGGACAAAGGGAAATTTGAGAGATTGGGCAGCTTTCATGGACTTAGCTCAGGCCTTGGATTTGATCGGGCACAAATTACTTTTAAATCATTACAGAGTAGCCTGAGGATTTTATACAATGGTAAATCTTTGGACAAATAACATGACAGTGATGGAGACATTAATTTTGTGTTTATAAAGATAGCTTGTGGTGTAAAGTAAGGTGATCCTTTGTCCCTCATTGTTTAATATTGCTATGGATTGATTGAGTACGTTGGGAGGGAAGTCAGGTGTTTTTATGAATATTAAAGATGATCTTATCCACCGTGTGTCCCTGGTGTTTGCTGATGATACAGCACTTCTCAGTGAGACTCACTCGGGTCGGGTGTGTAATTTGGAGATTGTCCAACAGTTGTGAGAATGCCAGACTGTCAATTAACAAAAACTGGAGGGTTCCATTTCTTTCATAAAATGAGACCTTACACATACAGGTCAAAAGAACTGGAAGATTGACGAGAATCAGATCCAATCCATTGTCCTGGGGAATTGACAAAATATTTTAAGAACACAAACATATCCATGAATTGGCATTGGGCGGGGTCAAGTCAGAAACTAAGTTGCAAGAACGAACAAAGAATCTTACCATCAGCCCTACACCCGACAAAGAATTGACATTCAGAAAAATAACTTCAATAATCCAGAGGATGTATTACTATCTGGGTTTCAAAGGAAGTATCTCAATCTTTCACAATGATTACACTCTTATGTAAAATTTCTTTCTGAAATGTTGGAATTTGCCACATTTTAACCACCAATGGGGGTTTATATATACACACACTGGCGGACAGAGGATTGGGGATTCCTAAATTGGAAATACAAATGTCACAATAATGAAGAAAACATGAAAAACCAACTGATAATGTAATCCACGTTTCCTTCAGTACAGCAAAGAAAGCAATACCAATGTTCTAAAGATGCTGGCAAAATGAAAGGTTCCTCAAGAAATATGACCAGAAGATGGTGGAGATGATGAGGAAGAACAAGATAATGGTGAGCCTATTTAGTAATAGCTGTAACCAATGGAGGCAAGTGAGATGCTTCAAGGATAATGGAATCTCCAACATGTGGAGAAAGTCAGCAATAATTAGGAAGATCTCCAGATTTATATCCACTGAAAGAACCCTTAGCCATGAAAGATACATCGGAAGACAGGCTTGTCAGAGATGTTCTACCCCATATGAAACACTTCCACACATCCCCAGCTGGTGTTCTGCAGTTACATATGAGAATTAAATGGCATTAAAAGATAGTTGAGAAATTGTATGAACATGTCAGTAAATATGGTTGGAAAATATTTAGAAGCTTGGATTAGAGCAGAGGATGGAAGTCAGACATTATGTTCCAGGAAAGGTTTGGTGGTCATTGTCGATGTCACGGGTGTGTTGGAGAAGGTATGCGATGCAAGTGTGGACGAACAAACATCGTCCCACACAGCTAACAGGATTAACAAGAGGAGTGACTCCATCTTTTTATGGGTTTGTGATGGGTCCTGGAGGAAAGTGGGTGGAGACAAAGTGTTAAAAGTTTTGAATCCCCAAGTGATTCACCAGTTTAACATTTTCTGCCAGCGTGCATCGCAATTGGTTAGATCGTGGACTCTTGCAATTTTGCAGATCTTTAATGATAGTTAATAATTTTAGTGTAGTGATTTGTTGATATTAATAAAGTTGATTGTATTTTAGTTCACTCGTCAGGGTGATGGATAATTGGTGTCTTCTATATTTCACACAACACAACTGACAGCTTTAGGCATGAGAACTAACTGAGCAGCTTATTGGACCCAGCTCAACGTCCCTCACTTGGCCAATTGTCAGGTCAGTTATTATTTTGCCATCTCTAACATTTAGCTGCCTTCGCGATAGAGGTATCCAGAAAGGTGTTGATGAGCAACAATAAAACTCAAAGATGGCACTATTTTGTAGTGTTTTAGTACAGAGAGAGGGGAGTGAAGCAGGGAGGAGATTTCTCTTCAACAGTGTCCAATCCCTTGCTTTGCAGCCTTGGAGGAAGCTGATCATGGTGTTATACCTTTCCATGAGGATTATATTAACTGCTCCACTTTGACCTTCAACAATAAAGCACTAAAGCAACTCAGCAGGTGATAACCAGACACCTGGAAACCGGTCAGTGTTGAGATTGTACTGGCTTGGTCATTAAACATTAACCAAGGAGGAGTTGATTTACCCCCATGTGGATCAAACATTTCTGGATGAGAGTTTGCTCACTGAGCTGGGACGTTAGTTTTCATTCAGCTCAGTGAGCAAACTTACACCCAGATCCTCAACCTGAGTGAGGAATCTTCTCAAAACTCACCAGACATTAGTATAATTACTGAGACAATTGGTCATTTAGCTTGACTCCTGTTAATTCCATACCCCAGTGGAGACAGAACTATTCAGGGGGAGGGGTTGACCCTTGGGCAGGTCCACAGGAAGCAGGAGGGGAAGTTGCAAAACTCTGGGCTAATTTAAGATCAGCTGCACTAACATCTAGAAGTGGAGCTTTTCATTTTCAACAATGGCACCTGACAGGTGTGCCATCTGATTTTAAATAGAAGCATCTCAAAATATTCATATTATTGGTAATTTTACAAGAAAGGTCTATCATCTTCCCCATGATACAACAGATGGGATCATCTGCACAAGGAACAGGGATTGTGGCCTTGGGATGCTGAGACTGAGTGACACATTCCCATTGCAATCATTAACCAGGAGAACCTGGAATCTCCCACCAGAGTGGGCCAGACCTCCTCCCATTTCTGTATGGGAAGGAATTTGGGAATGTTAGAAGAGCTTTTTCAGATGAAGGTTTTCAAAGAAGTTGAAATGTGTGAGAAATCCCAGCCCAACCCTCATACATCGGAGCAACATGAATCCCTGGAACCCTGGACAGATTTGAACATCTGCTCTTAACCATAAGATGTAGGGGGGAGTTAGAGTCTGCCAAATGGGTTAAGTTGAAAAGGCAGGGCTTTGGAATTGGTTACTTTAAGGGAGACAAAATCTCCAATTCATAAACTGAAAGAGCTTTTAAAGGGATTTCCAAATTAAATCTCAAAAGCCTCTATTTATACTCCATGAGAACCACTGACTCAAGGCAGACCATGTTTGAAAGAGTAATGTGGACATCAAACACCAGTGGAGACTGTCCTACCTCTCTCAAAATGAGTTTGTTTAAAAAATGCACACAAGATGAAGACATTACAGCATCACACTGGGAAGTACAGGGTGGCCCATCTTTGTCAAACCCCATCGAAAGGGCAAAGGACAGAATGCCAGCTGGGTGGCATTAGAGTTCATCTGCAAGGGAGCTATGGAACCATGAACACCCATCAGTTCCCCAATATCCTCCAAAGGGTATATTCCATCTCTGTCCAGTCTGGTAAAGACAGACTCCATTCTCACATCAAAATCACTAGCAGTCTGATATTGTTGAGATCAGTTAATGGTCTGAAAAACATGACTCAAAATGAACTCATTGAGGGTCATCATGACAAGTATATAATTAGATAGACAGGCTTCATTCTCCACATAATACTGATAAGTTGAAGATAGAAACAGTGACCATATAGAAAATGGCACCCGGCGTGTCGGGTAAAATGGTCAATGTTTGTGGGGCATTGGCTGTACTGCCCGACATGCTGAGCGAGAGACAAACTGCTAACACTGCAACTTGTAAGGTTCCCTGAAAGAAGTCCGAATAAACAAGTCCATGGTACACCCACCAAGTCAAGGGGCAGTCACCAGAACAATGCTGATATCTGAATGTTTAAACTTTAGAAGAATGTTGATGTCTAAATGTTTAATTTTCGAGTGATTCTGGTATCTGAATGTTTAACTTGAGAGCAGTACAAGAATGCTGATGTCTTAACTAAAGAAAATGTTGGTAGCTTATCTTCAGAAAAATGCTAATGTCTTAACTTGAGGTAATGCTGGCGTTTGTATGTCGGACTTAGAACATTCCTGATGTGTACGTTTACATTTAAGTATAACTTGATTAACATACTTTGTGATTACCCCATGACACGGGATTCTGCCTTGGGTGAGAAGTTATGTATAAATATGACAACGTTCCCAATTGAGAGCGAGAGACCACTGTCTAGCATCCGGCGTGGGCTAGCGTGGATCTGCTCCCAAGCTTGTTTGTATACGTGTATACTTGCAAACTTGAATAAAGACAGTACTGTTGACTCTATTAATCAAGTGGTGGTTCTCTGTTCTCGGACAGGCGTTCACAAGCAGCCAGCAAGCTTGGGCTGGGCTTCCACATTTTGGTGGCAGCGGTGGGATCCCAACGGAAGGCGGCTCCTGGTGACGATTGAACAGGGTACGGTCTTGCCGAGGCGAGGTGGACACGGGCCCAACTAGACGTGAGTATACCGTTTGGGACTCGCGACTAATGTCTCCCCAAGCCAGGGGCGGACCTGGATCCAACTCACCGCAGCAAGAACTGCTACTGGACGGGATCCAGAACGAACCCGTGAACAGCCTTTGAAAGGAACCACCACTCAAGCGCGGGGAATGCTATAGAAGGTAGGAAACTTTAAAAAGTCGCTGGGAGCGCGGGTAGAAACAAGAATAGTTAGATACGTACGGGTTTAAAGTCCCATGAGGTTAGAGTCCTCATAAAAGCACCAAAGTACGTCTGTGTGGGAAGGTTTAAAGTCCTTTGAGCAGAATCTCAAAAGCACCGCCCACAAGGTTTAGGGAACTTTTAGGGAACATTATGGGACAGTTCATGGATAAATGGAAGGATCCGGGATCATTAATTGTAACAGTCTGCGCAGAATATCCTGAGGATGCGCACTCACTCAGGAAATTGTCAGGATGGCTAACAGAAAAAATTGGGACCCGACGAATGGCCTGTAGGGGGTACGTGGAAATTGGAGATTGTAGAGAGCTACGGAGTTAGTATGGAAAAAGGGAACAGGGGGAAAGAAGGGTAAGAAAATTATGGCCAAACTAAGAGATGCATGCTTAAGAAAGAAAGAGGAAGCTAAAAAACAACATGATCAGAAGGTTTACAACAGTTGGTTACATAATGCTACCAAAAAGGGGGTTAAGTGTCACCAAGGGTGGGCTTCCTTTGACCCTCCATGAGCTCAAGGTTGCATGTGCAAAATTTGATGAGAATACTAACGAGAACAAACGGTTGGCCAACCAAGCGGTGGAGACGGCATTGTCTGACCTGAGGCTGGGTGCAGGATGGGAAGATAAGGGAAGTAGTTCCAAGAACATGGAATCCCATCCCCAACCCCCTTCACCAGGCACAACACCCCCGAAGGCACATAGTGAAAGAAGTTTTACCCCAAGGCACAGGGAAAAAGGGATATCGGCCTCCACCTCATTATGAACCCGAACGGCAATTGCCCTACCCTTGGACAGAGGAGGCTGACGACAGTTCAGAGACAGAAGAACCCTCAGGTCACATGTTCCCTATGCGTACTGTTCCTAACCCTCAAGCTGGACGGGTAATAGTCCCTGCCCAGCCGAACGCTCGCCCTCCTGTCGCTGCGGTTCGTCTCCCCCCTACCTTAGAAATTTTTACGCCATGGAAACCGCAGGAAATTTTGGCACTGACTATGAATCTCCGTGACAAAGATAGGGACCCACAAAAATGGTGTGAATCAGTGGAAAGTATTTGGCAGGCTTACGGGGCAGTGGGAGAAGATATCTGGAACTTTTTGAGGGTTGTGTTTATTGGCTCTAAGTGGACAAAATTTTTGGAAATTTTGAATATGCCCCCTGGTGCCAACAGTTGGACTGCCTTTACAGCACAACACCCGAACCAACCACAGCAGGAACAGGAAATTAAGGGAGCAGTGCGGCAGGTCCTCAGAAAACCGGTTGACTTAGCAAAAATCATTGATCTAAAACCAAAAAAGGGGGAGGGTGCTGAGGAATACCTACAAAGGTTTAATGAAATTTATGGCACATATTCTGGGGACCTTCTTTTCCCCTGGGGAGCGGGGGCTGTCTCACAACAGTATAATAGTCTCTTGATGAGCACTCTGCCTAAACCCACACAAGATAGATGGAAAACTAACAACTTAAATTGGATCAATTCCTCACAGGGTGATACAGCTAGGGCAATTAAAGCATTATGGGGTGAGGGTGACGGTCCCAAGACCGAGAAGCCTATTAAATCTGAATTTGCTGTACGGAAAGTGATCAAACTACCATGGCCCCCTTGCGACAACCTCCCACCCCTCCCCAGCAGACCCAGCAGCAAGTGCTGTGGAGATTACCCGGCCCCCAGCTGCAGTCTGACAATAGAGGCTATCAGCTGGAACCGGATTTTTATGTCCCAGGCTGGCAAAACCAAAAGGGCGAGTTCCACGCGATGCAGCACCCAAATGGTCCAGCTAGGAGTGGTCCTTATACACCATGTCCCCCTGACTGGCGTGACCAGGCATGGACTCCTAACTTCTGGAACTCGGGTTATCCTGGTAAGCCCCAGGCAATTCAGTTCACAAATAACTCTAAAGGGGAGGGTTGCTTTAACTGTGGACATCCTAGCCATTGGAGACGAGATTGCCCTAGACAGCCAAGAGGTCGAAGCATCAGAGGAGGAAGGGGCAGGGGTGCTATAGGCACACACAGAGGTGGGTATGGCAATCACAATCCGTTCCATTACATACCACCACCCCAAACGCCCCTACAACAATGACCTACTGAGACATTGCCTGTCTTTTCCCAACACCCCCTACCGGAGCCCGTTGTAACCCTATTAATTGAAGGTACCCCTGAACGCTTTTTGGTTGACACAGGGGCATGCGCATCCTCACTAGTAAGGACCCACTATCCTTGCAGTGACAAGATTCAACATTTGAAAGGTTTTGAGGGCAAGTCTGTGCCTTACCAAATTACCAAACCATTGAAAGTTAGCTGGGAAAACGAGGAATGGGAGCATGAATGTGATTAACCCCCACATTGGCATCAATATTATGGGACGAGACATTCTGGGTGGTCTTGGGGTGGTCATCACCTGCACCCCAGAGGAAATCCGCTTGACACAGAAAGGCCAGGACTCCCTCCTAAATTCGGCACGCTTTTGGGCGCTCTTCCCTGAATCTGACAGTGAACCCCAGCCCCCTTATCGTTACCCCCCTCATGTAACGCTCTGTTATGATAAGTCAGGAGTTGACCAGAGAAAGGAGGAGAAGTTTGAATCCTTGCTAGGCAATCAGTATACATTTACACGATTGGCTAAAGTTAATGGGAGACAGGGTACGGCTTGGTACGTTTGGGTGCCACCAGAACTTTGGAACCAAGAGCCCGGTATTGCCCCACATCAAACTATCTTCGTTCACAAGGGATATGCAGCAAAGGACTTAGGACCCATGGTAGCACAGGCTGTAGCCTTGTCAGATCCGAATGTAATTGGGTATCAGGACTTAAGAGACGGCCTTTCTATCATCTACCTCG